>NC_136266.1:191517296-191724796 GCF_964187855.1 Myxine glutinosa
ATAGATAAAACAGATCAGTTCAAATGTTTAAACTGCTTCCCTTAATCGTCTGTGCACAACTGTAGGTGTGACGAAACACTCTGATACACAGTTCTGCATGTTTCAGTCGTTAAGGCAGCAGTCTCCTTACGGATGAATTGTTGCAAGGCTCTAAGGATCGTCGGATTCCTCGCATACACTTTGTGTTTGAGGAAACCCCAGAGGAAGAAATCACAGGTTGTTAAATCACAAGATGGCCATTCAACCGGACCACGGAGGCCATTCAACCGGACCACAATGGCCAATCCATTTGTCTCTAAAGTTCAAATCAAGGGCCTGGCATAGACTGGCAGCATAATGAGCAGGTGCACCATCATGCATGAAGTACATTTGGCCATCATTGAGTGGAAATACATTGTTCTCCAACATTAGTAGGTAATTTGCAGCATTCACATTTTCTTCAAAAAATATTGGTCCAACAATGCTCCAGAAGAAATGCCTGCCCAGATGGACACACTAGCTTGATACTGGGCATTGTGCTCAACAGTATATCGTGGGTTGTCTCCTGCCCATATCACACTGTTGTCGATTCACAGAACCAGATAAACTTGGATGCATCTGACCACAAGATCCTGTTCTGCAAATCATTGTCCATGTCCATTAACCCAAGCAATGTCTCACTTGCCTCAACGCGCCTGTCAAAATCATCCTCAGATAGTTGGTGAATTAATCTGGCTATGTATGGTTTCGCTTTAAGGTCTTTTAGTATTCTTCGAATCGATGATCGGCTTATGTTGGTGACATTTGATAAACGACGAGTTGATAATGGTGTGTTACTCTCGAGTTGTTTTTTGAAAGACCGCTCTGCTTTCCTCAGTTCGAACAGTGCGAGGCCTACCTGGTGACTGTTTTGGAAGAATGCTGCCGGTTTCATCAAACTCCTTGTTTATTCTGTCGATAGTTCTTCTGTCAATTGCGTTGGCGCCACATTCTTTGACAAGTTGTCTGTGAACTTCCGCCGAATTTCCACACACAGAATACAAGTCCAAGATCTCACGAGATCTTTTCGGCGATGGCACGGATTTTCGAAGTTGCACACGTTCTCGACGTTTTCAAAGTTAAAGAATTGTTCACAATTGTATTTTGTCGAAACTGTATTTATCTTTCGTTGTGTGTACCTATAGTGTGTCCCTAGGGAGTTTCTTGGTGTTAATCTTTCATAAATGAATCGTTTCTGTTTAACGCGCGTGTGCGGCCTTGTGGCCCGAGGCTTCCCACGTCGAAGTTTGTTCCTTCCTTCACTGTTTTTGCTTGGTTCTTAGATTTTTCCCTTCTCCCCCAAACATCTACTCTTTGTATAACGTTTTAACCCCCCCCCCCCCCCCCCCCCAGAAAAAAACAACAACATTTATTTCCCTCTCTCCACGTGTGCTGTTGTCCCGTCGTGTGCTTCTGCCCACATGCGCTGTCACGCCCCGCCCCCCATTATCTCCCTGCCTTCCACCTTTCACCCTGTTCACGTGACTCGTAGTTGTCCCTCGAGGCCCTCTCCCTGTTGGCATTTTTGTGAATATAAGATTGTTCTTCACGGTTCTGTTTAAATATGTGTAAACTTTCCCCTGCAGTGTTTTCTTCAGTGGTATATTACAACACACTGTTTTTCTTACTATTTAAAAGGCTTTTTTCAATTTACTCTTCAACTCAATCCACTTCAAAAAAAATTCAATCTCTTACAATTCTTCCTCACTACATGCTCTAAATTCACATTCATTCCACCCCTCCTCCATCGTTCTTAAATGGATCGCTAACTTGAAAATCACAATAAACCCAATTTGTTATAAATGTTCGTCTTTCATTAATCATCCACTTTCTAAACTCCCCCCTTGCCCCTCATCTCCAAATCTTCCCCCTTGCCCCTCCCCACCGAAACTCCCCCCTTGCCCCTCCCCTCCTAATCTCCCCCTCCCCTTCAAAACTCCCCCCACACCCCTCCCCTCCGAGTCTCTCCCTCGCCCCTCCCCTCCTAGACTCCCCTCTCACCCCTCCTCCTCAAAGCATCCTCCCCGCTTCTTCCCCCTTCCAACTCTCACCTTCATCTCCCCCAACCTTCTGCCTCGCTTTTCCCCATCCTCAAATAACAACTCACGGTGCCTCACCCAATCACCATCAAACCTTTTGTCTGCCCCATCCTTCCCTTTCTCCAAGCTATTCTGAAATCTCTGACACACCTTCAACAGCTCTCCCTACCTCTTCCACATCTTACCCAACCCTTCCCCTCCCCTGTCCTGCACCCGATGCTCCCCCTCTCTCCTCATTAACGGTATGGACCTCAAACATCTGGGGCCTTCACTCAAACCTGATTGATCTCTCCATTCAGGTTGCTTCTGACAATCCAGACTTGATCTGCTCAACAGAAACTTTCCTCCTTCAAGATGACTGATTCCTTAATATCTCTTCCTGGTTACTCCCTCCCGAGGGAGTAAGTGGACATGAGGGAGTAACCTGAGCCTCGTCCTGGTGAGGCTCATATGATAGACCTGAGCCTCGTCCTGGTGGTGGGGTGGCTATCTATATCAAAAACTCTCTTCCTCACTCTCCTTGCACTGCCCTCTCTCCACCCCACCCCCAGGAGTACCTCTGGCTATGGCTTCCTCTCCGCTCCCACCTTTTGTTCATATATGTTCTGTGCCATCCTCCAAACAGTGACGACTCCATTTACATTTCGCTGTCGGACAACATGGACCAACTTCTATCAACTCATCCAAACTCTCTTTTCCTCGTTTGTGGCGACTTCAACTGTCATCATGCCAGCTGGCTGGGTGTGGTTCCTCTCTCACCAGCCATGGTACCTCAGCAAAGGACTTCTGCGACTCATTGGGACTGACACAATTTGTCAATTTCCCGACCCGGATCTCAGTCAATGGAGTATCTTCTCTTTGAGACTTGGTTATGACAAACTTCCCTGCAAAACAAACAAACTTCCCTCAGTTCTTCTGATCATGTGCTTGTTAAAGTGGACATCTCTCTGGCCATTCTCAGAGAGCCTCCTCAGCACCAACGAGTCTGGCATTTCACTCAGGCTGACTGGCACGGTCTGCAAGCAGCCATCAATCATCTGGACTGGTCTCCCATCTCTACTGCCTCTGACATAAATTCTTCCTGGGAATTATTCCAAAGCAAACTGCTCTCTCTCATGCACAGATTTACCCCATCTCGTCTTCAGTTGTCTTACCCTTCCTCCCGTCCGTGGTACACTGAATCTTGTGGTGAGGCAGTTGCCTTGAATCAACTTGCCTTTGCCTCTTGGAAGGCAAATCCAACTGAAGGCAATCTCCGTTCCTTCCACCAAGCTGGGAACAAGTGTGTGTCTACCCTAAGGAGTGCCAGGAAGCACTATCTCTCCACACTCAAGATTGAACTCTCAAACCTGTCTCCTTCCTCCGAATCCTGGTGGTGTCTGGTCAAATCTGTTTCTGCCATTTGTTCCCCCTCCAGCCCCTCCATTACCTCAAATGGCTACACAGTTGACACCGCATGTGACAAATCCGAATGCCTCAGCTCTGTGTTTGCCTCAAAATCTTGTGTCCCAAACCCATCTCTCTCTGTTCCCACCTTACCCAGTCAAACCAACTGCTATTGGACTCTGTGTCTTTCTCTCCTGACAAGGTGGAGAAGTTTTTGTCAAACCTCGACTCTGATTCTGCAACTGGACCAGACGTACATCAGCCCACGGGTCCTAAAATCCTGCTCTGCCACTCTATCTCACCCTCTCTCTGTTCTTTTCACCCTCTCTTTTGCTCAAGGTCATCTGCCAGCATCTTGGAAATCAGCAGACATTACCGCTTTACACAAAAAGGTGCAAAAACAGATCCTTGCAACTACAGACCAATCAGCCTGCTCCCAATTATCAGCAAAGTCATGTAATCCATCATTGCTTTGGATATCAAATCCTTCCTCTTCTCAAATGGCTTGATCTCTGATCATCAATTTCGATTCAGACCAGGTCATTCTACTCTGGACATGTTGCTTCTGCTGTCTCAACAATGGATGGAGGTCCTTAATTTCTATGGTATCCATGGAAATCTCCACTCATGGCTTGAGGACTTCCTCTCTGGTCATAGGCAACGTGTGGCCCTGAATGGATTTCTCTCATCTCCCCTTCCTGTTCTGGCTGGAGTTCCCCAAGGTAGTGTTCTGGGCCCTGTGCTATTTCTGGTCTTCATCAATGATCTCTCCGACTCTCTGGAAAATCATCTCTATCTCTTTGCTGACGACTCCACTATCTGCCGCTCCATGCCTCATCCCTCAGGTCGGCAGTCTGCAGCCTCCTCACTCTCTGCAGTCCTGGACAAAATCACAGACTGGTCAAACAAGTGGAACATGTCTTTCAATCCTGACAAATCTCACACTCTTACGATGTCTCTCCGAAAAGACCGACTGGAAAACCCTCCCATCTACTTTCTCAACAATCCTCTCCACGAAGTTCTGTCACTCAAGCTTTTGGGTCTCACTATCTGCCATGATCTTTCCTGGGAAAACCACATTTCAAATCTGGCCTCCAAAGCCAGTCGCCGACTGGGCATCCTCCGTCGTGCGAAGTCCTTCCTTGGCACACCTGAGCTCCTCACCACATACAAGGCTTTCATCCGCAGCTCAATGGAATACTGTTCCCCCCTCTGGGCTGGTGCTCCTGCCTCACACCTCGCTCGGCTTCACGCTGTTGAGGCCAAAGCTTTCAGAATCATTGGAATCTCCTGCGATGAAGTCAACTCCGAGGGCCTTTCACTCACTCACCGCAGGCAGGTTGGTGGTCTTTCTGTCTTCTACCGACTCCTCTCCGGCCTTGCTCCTTCAGCTCTCTCTGTGGTCTGTGCCCCTAATATTCCTACAGGTTGCACAAGATCTGCCAGCAACCCCCTTATGGTTAAACTGCCAAAATCTAGGTTCTCTGCTCACCTTCACTCTTTCATTCCCCTTTTCTCCCGCCTCTGGAACAAACTCCCCCACTCCCTTCAATCCCACTCCTCCCTCCAGGTCTTTCAAACAGCTATTCACCACCATCTCTTATCTTCCCCCATCCAAAACCTTGATCTTTTCTACCCCTGCTAATTCACCCCAGATGCTCTTTTTTTGAAATTCCAACTTCTTTCCTGGAAGTCTCTGCAGTGTCCATATGTTTTATACCTTTCCCATCTCCCCCCAAGCCCTCCCCCTCCCAAATTTCTCTCGATGTCCCTGCCCTCAACTGTTGTGTTTGTGTCCTTCCCCCTTTCTCCCCATCTTGTCTACCGCTCCCCATATTTTGTGTTTTATGTGTCGGTTTGACTTTTTGTGTGATTAATGTTAGCTCTTTCACGAGCCTCGATCTTGTATACAAAAAAAAAGAAAAAAAGTTCCAAAACACCCCGAAGACCCAAAATACCATGAAGACCCAAAACACCCCAAAGACCCAAAACACCCCAAAGACCCAAAACACCCCGAAGACCCAAAACACCCCAAATACCCAAAACACCCTGAATACCCAAAACACCCCGAAGACCCAAAACACCCCGAAGACCCAAAACACCCCGACGACCCAAAACACCCCGAAGACCCAAAATACCCAGAAGACCCAAAACACCCCAAACACTCAAAACACCCTGAAGATCCAAAACACCCCGAAGACCCAAAACACCCCGAAGACCCAAAACACCCCGAAGACCCAAAAGACCCCAAAAACCCAAAGACCCTTAAAGACCAAGAAGAGCCAAAAGACCCTTAAGACCCAAAAGCCCCTGAAGACCCAAAATACACCGAAGACCCTTAACACCCAAAAGCCTCTGAAGACACCAAAGACCCAAAAGACCCTGAAGACCCAAAACACCTCAAAGACCCAAAATACCCTTAAAGGCCCAGAGGAACCAAAAGTCCCTGAAGACCCAAATGGCACTGAAGACCCAAAACACCATGAAGACCCAAAAGACACCGAAATGGTCAAAGATGCCTACCCCTCTGAAACGACTGTGGTGAGGCGCACGGAGCACGCCGAGTCACACTAGTTCTAATAATTAAGTCTTGTTGAAAATTTGATGACAAAGCTCAAATGGTAAATTGAAATTTCAGGTCAATTGAATGGAAATTGACGATTTTATGTGATGCTGACGTTTGACCTTTTGACAAAATTATTAATTTGCCTTCTCCATATTCTCATAATAAAGCTTTATTGAACATTTCATGATAAAAGTTCAAATGGTACAAAAAAAAGGTTACGTGCTGGACAGACGCACAGACACGCGTACGTGATATCAAGATCCCGTGCTGGGGCAGGATTTAATTGAGAGTTCATAGAACACCTTATCCAGTGTAATGTTCAAGTTTATAATCCAATTGAAATGAAATGAGCATTTTAAAAGTCATATTTAAAAAATTCTGGAAGTTTAGTGCCATTGATGGTGTCTTATACATCACTTTATTTATCATGTCCATCTACTATTAAATGGAGTGTCAAAACAAACAGGTGTCAAAATAGCATTTGTGTTCGACAGTGCTCAAGTAAAATATAATAAAGTATAATTCAATTTAATATAATCGACTTTAAAGGTCTTGGAAAAAAATCCGGAAGTTTACCGCTGTGGATGCAGTGTCGTTTACACAACCTTATTTTACACTATGGGCCTGTTGTTTAACACTGCAGGCCACTACGGGCTTGTTGTTACCCTGCGCTCGCGAAGCGAAAAGCGGGGCTAAGCATTCAGGTACGTGCGTGCGTGTGCCGTGTGCCGTACGTACGTGTGCCGTGTCTGCATTTAAAAACATCATTTTCTTGGCAACCATTGATCCGATTGACATGAAATTTTTTTACCATAGGAGGGCTTCCTCCTGTATAACATTATAATGAATATTATGACGTCATAGGTCACGTGGTACAGGCGCCATCTTGGAAAAAAGTTACACCTCGATATCTCCCAAACCGCTCAATGGAAAAAATGGAAACATGGCTCATTATTGTCAAGTACTCACCATGGGGAATAAGATATGTTGATGATGATGTCATCGATGCCTTAATTAAGACATCATAATTCGACAAGTACAACACTTGATCTGATCAGTATGAAAAAAAAAATCCTCTGCAACTGTTAGTCCGATTGGCACAAAACTTTCAGTATATGAGCGGCTCCTCCTGTGGAATTTTAAAAATGATAATTATGACGTCATAGGTCACGTGGTACAGGCGCTATCTTGGAAAAATCGAAAAAAGGTTGCACCTCTTTATCTCTGAAACCGCTCCATGGAAAAAAACTGAAACATAGCTCATTGTCAAGTACTCCGCTTGGGTAATAAGAAATGTTAATGATGATGTCATCGTTACTTTAATTATGACATCATAATTGGACAAGTACAATGCTTGATGCAATCAGTATGAATTTTTTTTCTCTGCAATTCTTGGTCTGATTGACACGAAATTTTCACCATAGGAGGGCATCCTCCTATAGAATATTTAAAAGATTATTATGACGTCATAGGTCATGTGGTACAGGCACCATCTTGGAAAAACTTCGCACCTATATATCTCTGAAACCACTCCATGGATAAAATGTATACCTGGCTCATTGTCACCGACACCCCATGGGGAATATATGTTAATGATGATGTCATCGGTGCCTTCGTTATGACGTCATAATTCGACAAATACAACACTTTTCCATCCAATCATTATTTTAAAAATTTCAGCAACTGTTGGTCTGATGGACACAAAATTTTCACCATAGGAGCACCTCCTCCTTTAGAATATTTTAATGATAATCATGACGTCATAGGGCATGTGTTACAAGCGCCATCTTGGAAAAACCGAAAAACGTTGCACCTCCATATCTCCAAAACCTCTGCGTGGAAAAAATTGAAACGTGGCTGATTGTAAATAACTCCATATGGGGAATAGGTGTTGTTAACGATGACGTCATTGGTGCCATAATTATGACGTCATAATTCGACAGGGACAATGCTTAGTCTGATCAGTTTGAAATTTATTGAGCATGATCTATGCAACAATTATTGAGAGAATATAAATTTATGATGTCATCGCTCACGTGGTCTGGCAGCCATATTGGATCAAAAAAAAAAAGAAACGTTCAAAAACAGAAGGGTTGGCTCACACCAAGTTGACTGCGCAGGGTAAGTATTCTATGAATACCATCTAGTTGCATTAGTTATTCGGGCCTGTTGTTTGTGTCCTTTCTGACATCCTCAAAATCAGGAATTTTCCTGTTTGGAATGATTTTCTTTTTTCTTTTTTTTTGCCTACCGGCAGCCAGACTTAAGAAAGAAAAAAAAACTCCTTCCTCTTCAGATGTGCGATCAGGACAAATTCAGAACTACAGAACTATTAAAATCCAGGGTTGTTCTCTGATTCATGTTTAAAATGTAACATTCAATTGGAATCAAGTTCTTTTTTGATGGACTGATGTTTGTGGATGGACATCTTTGATAGACTTTGATAGACTCCTCTTTGATAGACAAGTCCTCTTTGATAGACTGATGTTTGTGGATGGACAGACAGACAGACAGACAGAAGATAACCAATTGCTTAACCCCACTTTTGCATCACGTGTGTGTAACAAACAGTGAAATGGATAAATAAAAATAGGACCACTGGACCTGTAGCTTATCTGCACCCTGGCCTAATGTTTTAACCCAAATTTGGTAGGATTCTAACTGCTAGGTCTGGAGAAGAAGATTTTTGAAGGAATTTACTAAGTCCGCCCTTTTGACACACTTCCGGTTACATGACTGGAATGAGCTTTGCAATTCCCGTTACCAGAGGAGTCAGTCAGGAGCAGAGCCTCGCTGCCAACTTTCAGCCGGATCGGCCCAGCGGTTTGGCTGAAAAAGTTGAAATAGGTGATGGATGGATGGACGGAGGGACCGACGGTGCATGATGACAAAACCTTATCTGGAATTCCAATTCCAGATAAGCTAAAAATTCGTTCTCCAAATCCATTGATAAATTCTCCCCCCCTCCCATCACTCCCCAACCTCCCCAGCCTTCATAATTTCAGACAAATTGTCTTGTTTCCAGCTTGTTTTAAAGCAAAGTTTGGCCCAAATATGTACTGTATTTCTTGGCACGTATACATTTTCTTAAAGTATAATTTTGGAGCCATAATACTATGGCAATATAACACGCTCACCTGCCCTGAATATTACAAGGTGACCTTTACTTTTATTTTTTATTTTGAACAGGCCTGGGGGATGACTGGGAGGAATGACTTTTCAATACAATTACCACTCCACGGAATTTATCTCTGTGTTAGAATGAGATTACAGTGGTTAGTAGGTTGTAGACAGAAACTGCCCAGGGTGGTACTACCGTCCTGACTGTTAAAGTGGTGCCAGGAACCATCTTACACTCCGTGTGGAACCATCTCGCCCGGAACCATCTCTTTCTCGCAAACAAACATCATATACTTTTCATCATACACTTTTCTTGTCTTTTATTTAAGGCCTGGCCTCGATGAGGGCGATATAATGACGATATGTTTGCTCCGTGACTGGAGCCTCCAACTTAAAAAAAACAACAACAACAAAAACACTATATGTTTGGGGTGGACTGGGGAGGGGGTTGAGCGTAGGCGTAGTTTGACTTCTATGTTTGGTGGGGGAGAGGGGCAAGGGATTAATATTAACAAGCATTCTGAGTATTGCGCTGCAATACATGTCCCCTACCAAAGTTCAAAGTGCCATAACTTTGTCAAAAATGATCGAATATGCAAATTTATGCACGGTTGATGCTGGTTTTCAAACTTGATCTGAGGTATGCTGAGACATGTGTGTCACGCCTCACCTCGTTGATAAGCCCGCAAGGTCGCTCCGTGGAGCAGCCTGCACGTATTGCACTGTGTGAATTATATAAATTATAACCAACTCACGGTCTGAGGTACTGGCGATTCAAGAGATATCCATTTTAAAAATATTTTCGTTTAATTAACGATATCTGCCAAACCACGTGCCCTATCGCAAATTCCAAAAGGACATTTTAGTGCTGAACAGATCTGTGAAGTTTCCCCTCGATTGGATCAAAAATGAGGGAGGAGCTCGTGCTTAAAAATGTCATAACTCTGAAACCATGTGACGCATGACGTCATGCTCGCTGACTTTTTTGTTCGTCATGGGTATGCGATTCTGCCTGCAACGTTTGGCCTCGATCTGTTCAGCCGTTGCAGAGAAAAAGGGGTTTTCGTGTTTTCACGAAAAACAATATGGCGGCCAAACCACGTGACCTGTGACGTCATAATTACCATTAAAATATTCTACATACCGAGTCCATCATATGGTGAAAATTTTACCTCAATCGGTCCTATTATTGCAGAGAAATTGGTTTTTAAAGGAAATTAAAACTTAAAATGGCACTGAGTTAAGGATCATCAGAATTATCAGAATTCCCAAAGTTCAAAGTGCCATAACTTTGTCAATAATGATCGAAACGTCGTGAATTTCGAACTTGATCTGTAACTTATCATGAGGAAACCATGTACCAAGTTTGAAATCATTAGCATTAGACGTTTAGAAAAAAAGTCCGGAAAGCTGTTCTTTGCGTGATGGACTGACGGACGGAGGGACGGAGTGCAAACCTATAGTCCCCTCCGGTGTACACCGGTAGGGGACTAATTAATGGGTAGCTAGGTCTGACTTCCAAAATTACCATTTGTTAGTGTAGTTACAGTGTACGTGAAATCACAAATACAGTTTACGTTCATTATTGTAACTCACGTTTAAATGCGGAATGTTTTTATCTTAACTGTAAACTACTGAAAAAAATTAATGTGGGGGGCATTGCACCCTTGCACCCCCCCCCCAAAGTCCGCCAGTGGGGTGGAGTAGTGATTGTTGCAACTAAATATGGAACTAAATACTTACCTGGCCTACCTCGACTCACAATTCAATTCAATTCTATTCTATTCAATGAATTTTATTGTCATCCCATCCTTATACAATACAGTATAAAATCGAACGAAATGACGTTACTCCTGGTCCTCGGTGCAATATAAACATTCAAGCAAGACTACACGTAGTGCAATTGCACATGACAAGTGTAACGCAATACCATAAATACACAGAACAATACCATAAATACACAGGATAGTATACAGTAAATACACATTTAATATCCATAGCGATATCCAAGACAACATAAAATAAAATTTTAACAAAAATGTATAGAGTTGAACAGTTGACTGTAGTTTACATCTGATAAGTAAACCATTTATGTAGGAATACATTATGTATAGCAACATATGTTATATGTAATGCAAGTGGGGGGGGGGGAGGGAGGGGTTCGGGGGGAGAGGGGCCAGGGCGTTTAGACCCTGTTAGTGAAATTAAAGCAGGTGGTGGAAGGTAACATGGTGTTGAGGAGCCTGACAGACTGGGGGAAGAAGCTGTGACAGAGTCTGGCAGATGTGGCCCGGATGCTGCGGTACCTTTTCCCATAGTGGGGCGGCTTAGCCCAAATATTCAAAAGAATTGTGCATTTTGTGATACAAGCACCAAATTTGGCACACTAGTAGACTATCATATTATGAAAAGATCTGGATATTGGGCCATCTCAGATTCAGAGATTTGATTTTTGCAAGATTTGCAGATTTTGCAAGCTGAGATTGCAACGCCAGGGACGGCCGACTCCTTCCTACGAGCTGCCCACGTCACCCGCACAAGAAGAGCTCATCAAATCACTGCAGCAGCACTGTACATCCTGCAACACCATGCCTACAACCACTACTGTCTGGGAGAAACCAGGGATGCAGAGGACCTTCCGGAGTTTGAAGACTGGTGTTGCCAGAGAGGAGAAGACATCCCCCAGTTTCACTACTGGGCAACCGTGCTGGAACTAGAACTGTTGGTTCTAGTGTATGTGCGTTCTTTCAGGCAGGGATCGTTAATGATGTACCTCGATGCTCTGACAGAGCTGGTCCCCTGGTTCCATGCACTGGATCACACCCACTATGCTAGGTGGATACCAGTGCACCTGAAGGACATGGCCGAACTCACCATCAAACACCCAGATGTAGCCAGGAAATTCAGGGAAAGCCACTTCACCGTTCAGAAAACACAGAGGGTGTTCTCTTCAATCCCGATTGACCAGGCACATGAGCAGAATAATGCCTGCATCAAAGGAGACGGTGGAGCAGTTGGGCTCACTGACAACCCTAGTGCCCTACGTCGCTGGATGGTTGCGGGACCAGAAGTTGCCAGGGTGATCGAAGAATTCCAGGATGGGAACCAACACTGGAGACGGCAAACAGCAGACACACGTCATCATGATCAGACGCCAAGTGTACAGGCCTCATTTGTGAAAGATGTTCGCTCTCTCGTCGGTGTCATAGAGGAGATGGGCAACCCATTCGAGGAGGAGAGTCAGGATGTAGTCAAACTGGACACAAAGGAGATCGCAGATCCTGCTGCTGTGGAGACCGTGATGAATGCCAAGAGGATTGGCCAAGAGCAGTTCGAGGCTTTCACCAGAGAGTGTCTGTTGGACAGAACAAAGGCAATGGACGCACCCATTCCTCGTAACAAGCTGAAGGTGTTCAGCACTTCCACTCCAAGAAGCCACAGCAAAGGTCAGCAACAGCTCGCCTCCATCAAGAATGACCGTGAACTCTTCGCACGCCTGTACATTGGCTGCCAGACGAGGGATGGAAACCTTGAGGAGTTATTTTGTCACGAGAATCAGGCATGTCCTCCTGCATTGTCTGATGGTGGAAGCCTCTGCACTGGTACCAAGAGTGATCTCCTCACATGCTTGGAAGAAGTCTCCGACGCAAAGACAGAGACTCCTGTCACGACCTGTATTGTGCTTGATGGAGCAGCCATCGTCCAGATGCTGAAGCCGGCTGCATCAAAGACCTTTGAAGAGTATGCACAACAGATCTTCATCCCATATATGTCCACGAAGCTGCAAACAGTGTCACGCCTGGATCTGGTCTGGGATACTTACCTTGCTGATTCACTGAAAGGTAGTACACGTGCAAAGCGGGGACAAGGTGTGCGGAGACGTGTGGTGGCTGCCGCAGCCATACCAGGAAACTGGCAGAACTTCCTACGAGTGGACAGCAACAAGACCGAGCTGTTCAGGTTCCTCTCAGCAGCTCTCATGGAATGGTTTGACCAGGAGGACAAGCAACTCGTCATTACTGATGGAGAGGCAGTGCTCAGCAAGCCACTACTGCCAGATCTGACCTCACTCGCCCCATGTAACCATGAAGAGGCTGACAGTCGGATGTTGCTGCATGCATCTCACGCAGTCCAGCATGGACACCATGCAATACTCATCCGGACTGTAGACACCGATGTTGTGGTGCTGGCAGTGTCCCTGGCACAGGAGTTGCAACCAGAAGACAAACTGTGGCTGGCATTCGGAACAGGCCAGAGTTTCCGATACCTAGCAGCACACGAAATAGCAGCTGGATTGGGACGAGAGAAGGCTCGTGCACTGCCAATGTTCCACGCTCTAACTGGATGCGACACTGTGTCTAGTTTTCATAGACATGGCAAGAACACTGCGTGGGCAGTCTGGACGGTACTGCCAGAACTCACTGAGGCGCTGCTGCTGCTGTCCTCTGCACCTCGTGACATACCAGACGATGCAATGCGCATCATCGAGAGGTTCGTGATCCTGTTGTATGATCGAACCAGCAAATGCACAGACATTGACAAGGCCAGGAGGAAACTCTTCGCAAGGAAGAACAATGTGCAGCTCATCCCTCCAACGAAGGCAGCTCTGGAGGAACATGTCAAGAGGGCAGTGTATCAAGGTGGACATGTGTGGGGTCAGATACTGCTGCCAGCACCAGAGCTCCCTCCACCAACCAACTGGGGTTGGTCAAGGACTGGAGAAGGACAGTACACACCTTACTGGACCAGGCTAACTGAGGCAGCTCACAGCTGCATTGAGCTGGTTTCTTGCAAGTGCAAGAAAGGGTGTGTGAGGCGCTGCAAGTGCAAAAAGGCTGCCCTTCAGTGCACAGCCCTCTGTGTGTGTGAAGGGGACTGCACATGACGATGAGTCAACAACATACATGTACTTGTGGCAATGCTGAACTTGTTAACATGACACTGTTTATGTACACGTATCTTCAGTACCGGTATATACCTAGCCTCAGATACCAGTACACCTAGCCTCAAATACTAGACCATGTAGCATGTCAGTATTATACCTAAGACATTTACAGAACTAAGACATTCTTTTCAAAGTATTGTGTTGAATCAAATATTTGCCTAGATAATTTCCAAATAAAATTATATAACAGACTGTGATAGATAATATTAAGTTGAAATTGGTACCATTGGATTCCTTGCCCCCAAAAACATACATTTAGATACCAGAATCAAGTCAATAGCTGCATTACGTCCAGAGATAATAGCAAATGTAGATTTCAAGTGGCGGCCATTTTGAAATCCAATATGGCGGACATAAAGAGAGAATTTCAAGTGGCCCAATATCTGAAAATGTTCGCAACATATTAATGTACATTTGTGCCAAATTTGGTGCTTGTATCACAAAATGCACAACAGGTTTGCTATGCTGCTACACTACCAGACGGCAGGAGGGCAAAAAGTCCACAGGACGGGTGGAAACGAACGGTCATCAGCTATGCTGGCGGCCTTGCGTGGGCAACGTTTGTAATATTATATATCCTGCATGGAGGGGAGAGAGACCCCAATGATGTTTTCAGCCGTCTTCACTATCCGCTGCAGAGTCTGGCGGTCCGAGACATTGCCATTCCCGTACCAGAAAGTGATACAGCTGGCCAGGACGCTCTCAATGGTACCCCTGTAGAATAAGGTGAGGATGGAGGGGGAAAGGCTTGCCTTCCTCATGCGTCGCAGGAAATGGAGACGCTGCTGTGCTCTCTTGGCTCTGGAAGTGGTGTTGAAGCACCATTTGAGGTCATTTGTGATGTGCACACCAATAAACTTGGTGCACCTAACTGTCTCCACTGTGGAACCGTTAATGTACAGTGGGGAGTGGTCTACGCAGGCCTTCCTGAAATCCACAGTCATCTCTTTTGTTTTACCGCATTAAGAGACAGATTATTGTTACTACACCAGACTGCTAGCCGCTCCACCTCCTCTCTGTATGCTGACTCATCATTGTTGCTGATGAGACCCACCACTGTCGTGTCGTCAGCAAACTTGATGATACGATTTGAACTGTCCTTGGCAGAACAGTCATGAGTCAGCAATGTGAACAGCGGTGAACTGAGCACACAGCCCTGGGGGGCACTCAGTGTGGTGATGCCGACCCTTTTTCTCCCCTCGGAGCACGGTGCTCTCCCTGGCAACACTTAAATTTTCTTCAGACCTCTCTCAATTCTCCGGAACTCACACGATCCCTTTGGCACATTGCCAAACCTCCTCCGAACTGCTCTCTTGACAACCCACCACCCCTTTGTCTCCCTTGCCAGGCAGAGCCCCATTGCTATCTGCCTTGCTTTCCTCTGCTCTTCTTTTGCCTTGCCACCCGGTGCACCCCTTGGATGTTTACAGGGAGGCCTGTACACACATTTCATTGACTTAATCCCTCGCTATTTATCACAATGTACTCTGTATGGCACACATTCAAACAAGACAATATTTAAATGACATGTCCCTGCTTTTTACATCGAGATTGGCTAACTAATATTGTACCTGGACCATACTACTCTTTATAGTTCTATCCGTTCTAAGGTAATCTCTAACCTCCCCGCCCATCAAACAAACCTGATAATATGTTAGTATTACTCCTGTTATTATGTATTACTGTTATTACTGTAATTGTGTTATTACTCCTGGGGCTTATGACTCACCCTGGTACATGGTATAAACAAATCTTGTATAAGTAGCTAAACCATGTTCTGGGACTTATGCCTCACCCTGTAGAACCCATAAAGCCTTCTTAGCACTTCCAAAAACCTCCCGTTTTGCAATACTTGGATAAAATATTACGCCATTTTACACCAAATCGACCAATCAAATTTGCCGCTCGCTCCCTACGGTGGGGAATATCTAGATTTGGACAAAATGGCGCTTGTAGGAAATGTTGATCATGCTTAGAAAAACAAAGCAAGAGTTGAAAAGACTCTTCTCATTTCTTCTTTCTCAATACTGCGTGGGTGAAGTGTTCTTTGAACTATCTCGTTAAATCCTATTTTATATTGGTTTTTAACTTTGATTTAGCCTGTTGTCGGCTTAGCGGTTCGGGTGTTGGCTTGGGATCCTAGCATCCTGAGTTTGAATCCCGGTCGATCGTTGAATTAATGCCAGGTGGGGTTGACTCAGCTTGTCATACTTAATTGAGTACCAGCTCAATTTGTTAGTTGTATCTCTGCTTTCTTTTTTGTCTCTGTTCGGTCATTTAAAAATCAAGGACTCCCTTTTATCGGCTCTTTACTCCTTACATAACCCGAACCCGAACCTCGAGGCCGGGCAGGGAAAAGTTGGGACAGAATGTGGGATTTGCCTTCATGAAGAAGGTATATTGCCCTGGAAATAAGAGGTGCACAGGAGCGGTTTGGATTGTGATGGCATGACGATAAGATCGGCTGAGAGCATGGCCATTGAAATTGCCTATCTCATCTTTGATTTCTCATCTCCTGGCCTGCAGCTATCCTTGTATTTTTTCTTCTTCTGGAGATTAGATTTCGAACTGAAAGCATCAATTTGAGAAGCATGGAGATTACACGGTAGAGAAGTTGGTGCCTTTCACAGCAGGTTGCCCATGTTCGAACCCAATCGTTATCAGACCCGCTCAATATTGAAGGCTCCCAGGTTGAAGTCCTGTTGTGGCTTTTATTGCCACAACGAATTAGTGAGTGACAACAAGCACGAGGTTCACCACTTTCTTAGAGACAACTAGTGCCTTTGTCTGTGTATCTGTTTACATTATATGTGTTCATTTACATTGTACATGTTAATTACCCGACGTCTCCATTAGGATGACAGGCCTTATGGTCGACCATACTGGACAAGTGACTGCCCGACTGGCCAGAAAGTTTCGGAAATATCCTCAGAGACCTCATTAACTGTTCCAAACTCTGAATACTGCCAACTGCTCACCCACTTCCTCTTTCTTGCTTCCATGAAGGCCTCTTAGTCTCCCTCGACCCATTCGGCCTGTTGCAATCAATAATTCATTTGTCCATGTTTATTTGATTCCCAGTGCTTCTGCACATCACAAGTTTGCCCCTGATGCTATGGCTAGGCCTTGTTGATTTTTGGATGTTTTATGGTTTTTCGAAGCATATTTGTCATGGTTTGTGGATGAATTGATGGCAGGGAATTGATGTAACCCTTGACATAAGGATTTGCACAGTAAATTCTAATAAGTATTTGATGAATTGAGGAAAGTTTGTTTTGTTTTTGTTTTTAAAATTGCAGTTTGAACTTTTAGTTTGCTTTTAAGTCGTGCCCATTAAAACAGCGGAATATATTAGCAGTAACAAGTCCCAAGGGGATCAAATGAGCCGCATGAGCCACATGTTCAAAAATAATCCAAAATTTTATTCTCGACCTTGCTTGCATCCTACAAGGCTTTTTGCCCTGAGAGTTGCAAAGAATCCTTTGTGTAACATTTGACCCACTGTTCCATCAGCAGATATAATTGTACGAGTAAATACCCATTGCCTCTGGGTACGTGACTTGGTGAAAAAAGAAGCTGAGCTGTGAACCAATGTAATGATTTGTGAGATTCGGGAATGTTTTCTTGAACAAATATATATCGCACTTACAGTTTGAAGTCAGAATTGGAGATTGGGCCAACCTTGCGGGTGATAATAGTGTCGGTTCCCCACACTCACGGTGGGGAGGGAAGGGGGTGCCCATGAGCTTACCATGGGTACCCCCAGGATGTATGGAATAGTTGGCAGAGAACACACATACACACATGCGTACACATACATACATACGTATGCACATACATAAATGCATACATACAGTACGTACACATACATACATACATGCATACATACATGCATACATACATACATACATACATACATGCATACAGTACATACACGTACATACAGACACGTGAAAAAGTAAGTACACCCCATGTAAAGTTTTGACCTTTTCAACATATTTCAACATACAGCTATGTGATCTTCATTTCAACAATATTGAGAGATAAAGGTGATATAATATAACAAATATCATGAAACAATTACATTTTGTAGTCCATTGTATAATTTAAATAAACATAAATGCAAATTTCGCATGTGGAAAAAGTAAGTACACCCCTCAATTTATCACTACTTCAAATACCTAAAATTAGAATCAGGTGCACCAGCTCAGGTGCAAATGATTAGAACATCGTCAAAGAGGATCTTGGAGGAACCTGTCTCATTTAAACCTCAGACATTTCGTTTGGTTTGCTCTTTGTTGTTGAAGTGTGCGGTGTCCCTATGCCGAGATCAAAAGAGCTCTCTGAGGCCTTCAGAAAGAAGTTCATAGATACCTACGAGTCTGGGAAGGGATTTATAAAGATCTCCAAACAATTTGAAATCAATCATTCGACTGTCCGGAAGATCATCTACAAGTGGAGAAGATTCCAAACAACTGCCAACTTGTTCAGGCCAGGCCGCCCCAGCAAGTTCAGCCCGTGAGCAGACCGCAAGATGCTGAAACAAGTCTCTAAGAACCCCAGAATGTCATCACGGGACCTACAGGTAGCTCTTGCCACTGTTGATGTCAAAGTGCACGAGTCTACCATTAGAAAGAGGCTGCACAAATTTGATCTACATGGCAGGTGTGCCAGGACGAAACCTTTGCTCTCAGGAAAGAACATCAGGGCAAGACTAAAGTTTGCCAATGAACACCGAGGCAAAGACCAGCACTCCTGGAACAATGTGGTCTGGACAGATAAGTCAATGGTCGAGCTATTTGGCCACAGTACCAGAAGACATGTTTGGCGAAAACCAAAGACAGCATTTGACCACAAGAACCTGATACGAACTGCAAAGCATGGTGGTGGAAATATTATGGTTTGGGGCAGCTTTGCTGCATCAGGGCCTGGGCAGCTCACCATCATAGAATCCACTATGAAATCTTCATTGTACCAGAAGGTGCTTGAGGATAATGAGGCCATCTGTCGGAGAGATGAAGCTCAACCGAAGGTGGACCTTGCAACATGACAAGGACCCTAAACATACCAGTAAATCCACCAAGGAATGGCTGAAAAGAAAGAAATGGATGGTTCTGGAATGGCCAAGTCAAAGCCCGCATCTAAATCCCATCGAGATGTTGTGGGGGGATTTGAAACGAGCTGTGCATGCAAGAAACCCCTCAAACATCGCACAGCTGAAAGAATTCTGCATGGAGGAGTGTGCAAAAATTTCTCCCAGTCGATGTCAGAGACTAGTAGACAGCTATAAGAAACGCCTACTTGAGGTTGTTTCTGCCAAAGGGGGCAATACCACCTATCAGAGCCAAGGGTGTACTTACTTTTTCCCCATGCGAAATTTGCATTTATGTTTATTTAAATTATACTGTAACGATTTTGAGAAGTGTGTAACGATTTTGAGAAGTGTGTAACGAATTTGAGAAGTGTAACGGTTTTTGAGAAGTGTAACAATTTTGGAGGAAGTGTAACGAATGTGAAAACGTTACAATGTGAACGTTACAAAAGGTACGGTAACACCCTGTTAATGTAAATAATGGTCGCAGCCGTCCTAGTTAATTCCATGAAACTTACACGCAGGTCACGATATATCTTTTAAATAGTGTATTTCCTTATTCCATGTAGGCTAAATATGTGTTTCCCACTAGATTGACTTTGCATTGTATCAAACAAAATAAGCGTAGGCCCTTCCAATTTCCCCAAAACCTCCCTTCCAATTGCCTTCCGCATTTTGGGCGGTTTTCTTCAAACCACCATTGGCCACGAGGTAGGGTTGGGGAAGAAAGGCGTGTCTCCACCTCGTCATAAGAGGGAAGGAGTGAACCAGCCCTAACAGCCAATCAACACCGTGGTGAGCGACCCGGTAGGCGTGCCCTCGGAGCCGGCGGCTTGATTTCGCCCGAGGTGATAAAAGCGACTGTAAGGGACTGCTTTGAGAGATGACCCTGGGAGATGAGAAAAGAGGCTGCAAGAAGAGGAGCGGTGAGATGCGAAACGCTCCAAGCCAAAGAGGAGAGGTACTCGGCAAGGAAACCAGCTTTGGAGAGACGCGCTGAAAGGAGGGAGACGGCTCCACCCCAAGACGAGGAGCAGGTGTGCCGAACCAGCGCGTGACGTCTACCGCAGCGGATACACGACGGAGGGTTTCCCGCCAAAACCGCGAGGAATTGCGAACTGCGGCCTCCCGACCTTGCCTCCCTCTCAAACAATCCATCTCAAGCCCTACCTGCCTGCAATATCCCCTGTGTAAGTGTGAACGTCCTGTCCTACTCGTTGTCTTGGGGCTAAGTAAAAATGAATAGTGTAAGTTAACGGTTCGCTGTGTTACTGCTTCTTCCATCCATTGCTTGTGTGTGTATAATAAAATCTGTTCTTCCTCCGTATTCTTCTTCTTCTTCTTTTTCATTCTCTTTCGGTCGCTTTAGAGATTTCCCGATTGAATATCTGTGGGGCGATCTGGTCAACGTCGGGTGGAATCGGGTTTTAATCGGGGAGTAACTGTTCGGACGTGGTTAAATACACCACCGCTCGGTCAATATAACATCTAAAGCCGCGTCTGTAACATTTGGTGTCGAGGAGTTGGATTCGGACCTGGGACTAAATTTGTTAGGCCCAAATTTTGGAACACCAATTGTACCATTAGGGTAACAATTGGTGTTGGGAAGTAGAATTCGATCCGGAGCGCAGTTCACGCGCTCGAAATTATAACGGCGAAATTTGATTTTGTTTTACGAAAATATAAAACCCGAATTTTGAGATCGCGCCATGGACAATCAAGGCGATCGGATGTCGGTGGGGGAAATAGACGGGTTAGGGGTAACCCAGGACTTAGGGAAAGAAAGGGAGGAGGAGAGCAATGAGGAGGCGGTTGAGGGGGTATCAGACGCACAAAATGGCGCCTCGCACATGGCCACGGCGTCCACGCCCGCGACCGTAGTAGCGCCGCTGGTAGATTTGGACCTTTTTTTCATACAAATGAAGGCCCTTATGGCCCAGGATAGCGAGAAAATGAGGGAGGAAATGAGGGCTCAGAGTGAGCAAATGAGGGCTAATAATGAGCGAATAATAAAAAAAATTAAGGCTCAGACTGAGCAAATTGAAGCAACAACGAAAGAAATGAGGGCCGATATGGAGAAAAGGGAGCAGAGGGACAGAGACCGCAAGTTGGGCGAAAGGGTCCCACGGGTGCACGACGAGGTAAAGCGGGTCGAAAAGCGCCGGTTGAGCGAAGCGGAGGAAAGCGCGGGTACAATGACGGGGGTAGAAATCGCGACACGGGGTTTGGAAAAGCCGGCGACCGCTGAGGTAGAGGAGGGTGTTTTATTAAAGCCAACGGTCGCCGAGGTTAATAAAGAAAAAGCAGTAGCGGGAATTAAAATTGAAGAGATGACGGAGGTAGCCCGGGAATTGCAGGGAGAAATGGATTATGTACAAAGTCCCTGCTCACATCACGATGCTGTGCTTAACCCGAATGGAAGTTTGCAGGTTCGCGTGGAGAAAAGGATCCCCCAGGTGAGTCGTGCTGTATATTGTGCGGGTAGATTTTGCAGGAGGATGTTTAGCGACAAAAGAATTTTCGCGCGCTTGGGATCGAGGAAGCACCCGGGCGTTGGTGAAGGGTCCCGTGTGAGTGGAAATGGCACGCGTGTGAGGAAAAAGTGTGCGTCGGCGAGTGGGTGTGTTATAAAGTGTGGGAGTGAAACCGAGTGCGAGCGAGAATGCACGTCGGGGTGTACGGAGAGTGACACGAATAGTGAGTTGGTGATGGCGCAGGTGCGAGAGGGCACATCGGAGCGCGAGTGTGAAATCGAGTGCGAGAGAGAATGCACGTCGGGGTGTACGGAGTGTGACACGAATAGTGAGTTGGTGATGGCGCAGGTGCGAGAGGGCACATCGGAGCGCGAGTGTGAAACCGAGTGCGAGCGAGAATGCACGTCGGGGTGTACGGAGTGTGACACGAATAGTGAGTTGGTGATGGCGCAGGTGCGAGAGGGCACATCGGAGCGCGAGTGTGAAACCGAGTGCGAGCGAGAATGCACGTCGGGGTGTACGAAGTGCGACACGGAGAGTAAGGTGGTGGTGGAACGTGTGCGAGAAAGCACACCTGAATTGGTCATGGCGCGGGTGTGGGAGAGCCCATGTGAGCGCGTTAGTGGGTGGATGCAAGAGTGCACGCCCATGGTGAGTGTTACGGAGGACGTAACGGAGGAGAGGTGTGGACCAAAGTGTGCGCGAGAGGTGTGGTGTGTAACAGGGAGAGCGTTGGTGGAATGTACGGACGGCGTTGGAACGCCAGGTTTTGTGAGGGTGAAAGGGGTAGCGTATGCTTGTAAGCATGCAAGTAAAGCATCGATGGTAACCAGGTTAGCGGTTAGGGCGACGGATAGCCGATGCGAGCGCTCGGTGCGAGGGGGGGTGCTTTGTTGGGTGCGAGGCCCGGCGCGGGTCGATGCTGCGTCGCTTCTCTTCGAAGCGTCGTTGCCGATTCGGGCTTGGCCCCGCCCCGCACGGTCGAGTCCGGGCTTTGTCGGGCGAGGCGACCGGTCCGGTTCAAGGGCGAGTGGGAGGAGGCGGAACGGTGCCCCCTCGTGGGGACGGGGTTCCGACCGGGGGAGATTGAGCCATCGGGCCCGGGACCGCAAGGTGCCGCGCCGAGATGGTGCGTGGAGCCTCGGTCCAACCAAACCACCTCCCTTGAACCGAAAGCCGGACGGATTCAACCTGCAGGCAACCAAACCACCCGAATTCATTGCTCGGCTTTATGAAGCCGAGTTTAATGATGTCATGACGCACCGAGGCTAGGATATAGCGGACTGTGATGATGGTGATCGTGATAGTGATAGTGTTTTGATCCGAAATTTAGAAAAGTGAATAGAATTGGCAGTAAATGGAAAATTTTTGAATTGGTTGGAATCTGGACGAACAAAATTGATAGTGAGAGACCCCCGATGTGGTGGGATGGCAAATCCACCATCCCTCACAGCTGGGGGCAAATGCGCAATAGTTTATGGGGTGGCTATGACAACCGAGCCAGGGAGGGCTTGGATAATTGTAGGGATCTAGCGAAGATGACATTAGGTAACGTTAAGATTAGTTAGTGACTGATACCTGTAGTGGGGACGCAGGTAGATTAGTGTGGATTATAATGACGTGGGAGCGCAATAGTTTAAAGGGACGACTGGGAAGCGCAAGTTTCAGAGGGGAGTAGTTAGCTGAGATGATGCCGTGTGTGTGAGGATTGAACAGGTGAGAATGGAACAGGTGTGATTGCACAGGTGTGCAACTGAACAGGTGTGTGGAGCAGTGTATGAGGGAGTAGTGGTGATTGCGTGTTGTGTTGACCAAATGGTCCAGGAAGAAAGGAGGGTGCAGGTGGCACCAGGTGTGAGGGCACAGGTGTGCAACAACAGGTGTATGTGGCTGTGTGGAATAAATGGTAGTGTGGAATATCTGGAGTATTGGAATGGATGGTCGTGGAGTGAGAATGGTGGAAATTGTGGAGTGGAGTGGATGGTGCAAAGGTGTGAATGGGGGAAGAGTGGACCCCCATCACGGATACCCGGGGCGGGTAGTGTAAGTGTTAGGTAGAGGGTACAGGTAAATTGTGGTTGGATATTGGCATCTGTGGTGCGGGTGGCAGAATGGTATGTGGATGGGTGCATTAGTGTTGTGGAAATGGCTGGGCGTGTAGCCTGTTAGTGTGTGTAGTTGGTTTGGGCACTCCACCACTGTGAGGATGTCGGCCAGGTGAGGCCGCAGGTGGGCTCTGGGAGCCGGTAGTAGTTGTTGTGGATGGGGCCCGAGGATCCGGAGGACGGACCCGGGTAGCCCAGTGCCAGAGGGCACCATGGGGTGACAGAGCCAGGAGAGGGGCTGTCCCCAGTTAGTTAGGTTAGGGTGAGGAGCTAGGTAAGCTCGGGTGGCAACTACAGTGGTGGAGGTGTGCAGGTGGGTAGACCTGTTGGGAGAGGTACACGTCGCAGCCCAGAAATTGTGCTAGAGCACCGGGAGATGAATCGGGGGAGTGAGACCCCAAATTGAGAAGCACCACAGTTTGGTCAATGGGAATTGGTTTTTAGAACCCATAGTGTAAGTTGGCCAATGGATTGGCAGGGAAAGACCCCGGGTAGTGTAAAGTGTGTTAAAGTCATTTAGAAAATAGTTAGGATGAAGGATCTCCTCGCACCATCTGCATCCACTCACCTGAGGTGACAGGTACTCCACACCATGCCATGTTTTGATTATTTTTTATGATGCAAATGTTTGGATTGTGAGACGCATCATGACGTGGGTGTGACATTGTGCGTAATTCCATCTCTCCCTCCTTATGAGGATTGATGATGAATTGGTGATGGCAAATTTTGAAGTAGAGGGATTGTGGAGACGAATTTGGTATAGGGGAAATATGGGGAAGACGTGACAGTAGTGACGAATTGGTAATGTGTAGATTTTGTACATATGGGGTAAGGGCAAGGGGAAGGGTAGGGTAGGTGACAGGGGGGTGACGTACGGTAGGGACGAGCTTTCTCACTTCGCCCTCCGTATGCATTTCGCCTTGCATTGCCTTATTGACGTGTACCCTTGTGACCTTACCCCTCGCTCAATTGTCTTTCTTTTGTCTCCCACATGACCTGTGCGCCATTGGGTGCCGATGGGAGCGTGCGTGAGGTGGCCATTGTGCGCCCGAGATTCCCAGAACCAGCATGCATTGCGTTGATGTACCACTGTATGGACCGCTGTTCTGCGGCCAAGTACCACTTGATGGACCCCAGGTTCTGGGGCAGGGCACCTCTGTTGGAGACCGGCCATAGTGGCCAGGGAATCTTGCTTGCGGACCTCGGTAAGGTGGCACCTATGCCAAACAGGTGGACCACCCTTAGTTGGCCCCTGAGGCCCTAAATAAAAATGGACACAAGTTGTGCTTTTTATTATGTCCAAATAGGCCGCATGAAGCCAGAAGACGTCGGGAAGAACATCGGCCCAGCAGAGAAAGAGAAGACCACCACCAGTTGTTTTGTTGTGTTTATTATGAACCATGGTGACTGCGCACCGAGTGGTGTTTTTGGTGCTTTGTGGTGCTTTTTGGTGCTTTTGGGTGCTTTGGTGGTATTGGTACTGGTGCATCGATGCAATGCGTGCTGTCTCCTCCCTCCCAACAGGAATTTCTTTCTCTTGTTCCCTAAAAAAAAAACACAGGTCCTGGGTTGCGTTGTAAATAAGAAATCACGTCATTGTAAATAATGCTCCCCACCGTAAATGTATAGTTTGAGAATAATTCCGTAATTCGGTTAGCTGTGGGCTTGAGTCTGTTAGACAGGATGCAATGCAATAGGGGGACATACTTATTTGTGTTTTAAAATTGTCACACTCAGGGTCAGGTTAATTGTAGAGGGAATTACACCTACGTGTCACACTAAGTTAAAGTTTAATAGGCCCGAGCACGGGCCTGAAGAAAGGAGGGTGCAGTGTAACGATTTTGAGAAGTGTGTAACGATTTTGAGAAGTGTGTAACGAATTTGAGAAGTGTAACGGTTTTTGAGAAGTGTAACAATTTTGGAGGAAGTGTAACAAATGTGAAAACGTTACAATGTGAACGTTACAAAAGGTACGGTAACACCCTGTTAATGTAAATAATGGTCGCAGCCGTCCTAGTTAATTCCATGAAACTTACACGCAGGTCACGATATATCTTTTAAATAGTGTATTTCCTTATTCCATGTAGGCTAAATATGTGTTTCCCACTAGATTGACTTTGCATTGTATCAAACAAAATAAGCGTAGGCCATTCCAATTTCCCCAAAACCTCCCTTCCAATTGCCTTCCGCATTTTGGGCGGTTTTCTTCAAACCACCATTGGCCACGAGGTAGGGTTGGGGAAGAAAGGCGTGTCTCCACCTCGTCATAAGAGGGAAGGAGTGAACCAGCCCTAACAGCCAATCAACACCGCGGTGAGTGACCCGGTAGGCGTGCCCTCGGAGCCGGCGGCTTGATTTCGCCCGAGGTGATAAAAGCGACTGTAAGGGACTGCTTTGAGAGATGACCCTGGGAGATGAGAAAAGAGGCTGCAAGAAGAGGAGCGGTGAGATGCGAAACGCTCCAAGCCAAAGAGGAGAGGTACTCGGCAAGGAAACCAGCTTTGGAGAGACGCGCTGAAAGGAGGGAGACGGCTCCACCCCAAGACGAGGAGCAGGTGTGCCGAACCAGCGCGTGACGTCTACCGCAGCGGATACACGACGGAGGGTTTCCCACCAAAACCGCGAGGAATTGTGAACTGCGGCCTCCCGACCTTGCCTCCCTCTCAAACAATCCATCTCAAGCCCTACCTGCCTGCAATATCCCCTGTGTAAGTGTGAACGTCCTGTCCTACTCGTTGTCTTGGGGCTAAGTAAAAATGAATAGTGTAAGTTAACGGTTTGCTGTGTTACTGCTTCTTCCATCCATTGCTTGTGTGTGTATAATAAAATCTGTTCTTCCTCCGTATTCTTCTTCTTCTTCTTTTTCATTCTCTTTCGGTCGCTTTAGAGATTTCCCGATTGAATATCTGTGGGGCGATCTGGTCAACGTCGGGTGGAATCGGGTTTTAATCGGGGAGTAACTGTTCGGACGCGGTTAAATACACCACCGCTCAGTCAATATAACATCTAAAGCCGCGTCTGTAACATTTCAATGGACTACAAAATGTAAATGTTTCATGATATTTGTTATATTATATCACCTTATCTATCAATATTGTTGAAATGAAGATCAAATAGCTGTATGTTGAAATATGTTGAAAATGTCAAAACTTTACATGGGGTGTACTTACTTTTTCACGTGTCTGTATGTACGTGTACGTACTGTATGTATGCATGTATGTATACATGTATGCATGTATGTATGCATGTATGTATGTATGCATGTATGTATGCACGTATGTATGTATGTGTAGTGTGTACGTACTGTATGTATGCATTTATGTATGTGCATAAGTATGTATGTATGTGTACGCATGTGTGTATGCATGGCTGGCGGACTTCCTCTCTAGTCGTAGTCAACGTGTGGCCCTGAATGGGTTTCTCTCATCTCCTCTTCCTGTTCAGGCTGGAGTTCCCCAAGGCAGTGTTCTGGGCCCTGTGCTTTTTCTGGTCTTCATCAATGATCTCTCTGACTCTCTTGAAAATCCGCTCTATCTCTTTGCTAATGACTCTACTCTCTGCCGCTCCATTTATCATCCCTCAGATCGGCAGTCTGCAGCCTCCTTGCTCTCTGCAGACCTGGACAAAATCACAGACTGGGCAAACAAGTGGAACATCTCTTTCAATCCTGACAAATCTCACACTCTTACGATGTCTCTCCGAAAAGACCAACTGGACAACCCTCCCATCCACTTTCTCAACAATCCTCTCCAAGAAGTTCTGTCACTCAAGCTTTTGGGTCTCACTATCTGCCATGATCTTTCTTGGGAAAACCACATTTCCAAGCTGGCCTCCAAAGCCAGTCGCCGACTGGGCATCCTCCGTCATGCGAAGTCCTTCCTTGGCACACCTGAGCTCCTCACCACATACAAGGCTTTCATCCACAGCTCAATGGAGTACTGCTCTCCCCTCTGGGCTGGTGCTCCTGCCTCACAACTAGCTCTTCTTCACGCTGTTGAAACCAAAGCATTCAGAATCATTGGAATCTCCCGCGATGACGCTATCTCCGAGGGCCTTTCACTTAATCACCGCAGGCAGGTTGGTGGTCTTTTCGTCTTCTACTGACTCCTCTCCGGCCTTGCTCCCCCAGCTCTCTCTGGGCTCTGTCCCGCAAATATTCCTACAGGTCGCACAAGATCTGCCTGCAACCCTCTTATGGTTAAACTGCCAAAATCAAGACTCTCTGCTCACCTTCACTCCTTCATTCCTCTTTTCTCCCGCCTCTGGAACAAACTCCCTCACTCTCTTCTATCCCACTCCTCCCTCCATGTCTTTAAAACGGCTGTTCACCACCATCTCTTATCTTCCCCCATCCAAAACCTTGATCTTTTCTACCCCCGCTAATTTCACCCCAAATCCACTTTTTGAGGTGCTGACGTCTTTCCTGGAAGTCCTTGGTGTCCTTGCGTTTTATACCTATCCTGCCTCCCCCCCAGGCTCTCTCCCTCCCACACATCTCCCGATGTCCCTGCTCTCAAATGTTGTGTTTGTGTGCTTCCTCCCCTTCTCTCCCCATCTTGTCGACCGCTCCCCTTTTTATATACTTTGTTTGCTTGTTTGTTTGATTTGTTTGTTTGATAAATGTTAGCTCTTTCACGAGCCGCGACTCTATAAATAAAAAATAAAAAATAAAAATCCTCAGATGGTAGGTCGGCTCATCTGAAGGTGCACCCATCAGGAGGGGGCAGATGATAGAGGGGCCGCCCTCCTCCAGTCAATATTCTTTTTGGACAGGGGGGTACGACAGGCACTGCTGCTGCTGCTGCCTGCCTTCCCTCCTCCATCTCTGGCTACCCTGTTTCCTTCGAGGACAGTCCTTACTCCAGTGTTCCGCCTGACCGCATTGGAAGCAAACTCCAACTGGTGCAAGGGGTGACGATGGCCCCACCGGCCCTGGCCACTGCGGAGGCACCTTGAGGTACCCTCACGTGGCCTTGTTGTGCGGGGCCATCCTGGGCCGATCCACCCATTCTGGGCCAAAGTTTGCAGGCGGAAATCATTAGGTGTCTGGTCCATCACTGTCTGATTCTTCCTGTTTTTCTTGCCAATGCTTGGGGCTTCGGCCCTTCCCCCCTCCAGTCATTCTCTCTTGCACTAACATCTGTAACATTTCTTCCTTTACCTCTACCTTTCGTTCAGTTCTAGCCTGACTTTGACAGCAGCAGCGCATAACTCATTCGCTGGCCATGCCCTCCACCCGAACATCACCTTATTTTACCTGCTGCATTATTCATAGCCCGTTAGTCTTCGGAGGGGTGTCTCTAGTCTACGCCCCTTCTACTGACGGGTGCACGCCAAGTCCTCCAAGCAGGGTGTACAGGGCGCATCCGAGTGTCCAGGCTGTCTCTCAAGCCTGTCTCCTTGAAACACTCACAAGTGCTCAGGCCCAGGCCACTTAAATCCTACCCCTATCTTTAACAAATCTTCCCACACAGTCCGTTCTTACCTGTGGTGTGGATGAAGGGTCTTGCCTGTGGTCTGCCGGCAGTTCCCAAACCTGCAAAAAAAATAACTCACACGGAAACGGATTTTAAAATGTACAAAAAAAACAAAAGGATTTATTAAAAGAAAATACTGATAACAAGAAAAGCACGACGGTAAAACTAAATTCCTATGGGATCCTCCACACCAGACCTAAAACACAGACAAATGGATAAATAACGTTGGATAAAATAAGGATGTGTGGTTATTTATTGGGACTTATCTCAGATCGGCTCATGGGGTCTTTTCAGTCGGCGAACGGTTCCCGGAGGTCCATGCACGGGAACACGCCTTGGCACGAATTGGGCATCGCTGCGCCCTTGTTCTTTATGCCGCGCCTCGTCACGCTGCAGCCCAGCAGCGCTCTTCCACGCATCGTTCCCGCCTGGAAAACTTCAGCTCTCCGTCCACGGCTCTTCCGCCTCACGTCCACCAGCCAAATCCCGGAACATGGCCGCTGCGATGAAGCCCAATGAAGAGAGAAATGTCAGCACACAGCCATCTCCCACCAAAGTCCGGAAACAAGCAGGCCAAAAGTTTGTCAGCTCGTTCTTTTCTCGGCCAACCTTTCACGTCATGGGTGCGCTTCTACTCCAATCCCCAAAGGCCAACACCACAGGCTCAGCTCTCCACCACTCAACACGCCAGTCCGCCTTCGTGACACAGTCCGCCTTCGTGACGCAGTCCGCCTGTCAATCATAACCCTGATCAATGGTGTCTCCTCGAGGTGTGGCTTTTCGGCCTGCGGTTGGTTTTTATTGTTATTTAAAGCAGTTAATGGGCAATTCCTGCTCTACGTGCACGTGTCTAATGTGGTGTCATAAGGGACAAAGGATGTAAATCACCAAGGGAAAGACATACAGGGAATTAACATAATCCCTGAGCTAGTTAACATGCCCCATTCCTCGTAATGGGGATGAAGATACACCTTCATCTGCCATCCGGGCTAAACAAATTCCCTACTTATTACATGGTGGTGGTTCTTCTTCTTCATGACATTCGGAGCATGCAAATTTATACATTCTACCTGTACTGCAGTAATCACTACGCCACAAACATAAAAGTATTTTTTTTATAGAGGAAGTATATTTGGCTGCCCTGTCCAGTAAAATTTATGTATAAACATGCTTAGGAGCTGACAGCACTTTTAGAAAAGAGAAGGGTATTTTATGTCAGTGATGATTATGATTTACCATACTCTTTACAGAGTGTTGGTGCTGCCAAAGCTGTTTCTTGGCATGGGATATACTGGGTGGTTTGCCATTGCCTTGCCAGCGTTGATTGGCTGTGCTCTATCCTTTAAATGTTGGACGTCAAGCAAGGAAGCAGCTCATGCCATTTAAATAATCTTTATATAATTTGGCCAGGGTTTGAACGGCCAACCTTCCAGACTCAGAGCGAACACTCTAACCATTACCCTAATCAAATCAAAAATTCTTGCCTTTTGGTTAATGGATGCTTTGGAAATTCCAGGGTGGATGTTTAGCATTGAATTGTTCATCGTTTGTTGTGGATGCTGATGCACTATGTATAGAAATATTGTCAATAAGTGATAACCACGTTGGTGTAGTTATTTTGGGGTGCACAGCTTACACCCTGGCTTCTGGCCTTTCCATTTGCAGCAGCAAACTTTGACTTTTGAGGGCAAACCCTTCTGGTAATTGATCCTCGTATTTGCCATCTTTTATTAGTCCCCTACCGGTGTACACCGGAGGGGACTATAGGTTTGCACTCCGTCCCCCCGTCTGTCAGTCTGTCAGTCCGTCACGCAAAGAACAGCTTTCCAGACATTTGTTCTAAACTCTTAATGCTAATGATTTCAAACTTGGTACATGGTTTCCTCATGATAAGTTACACATCAAGTTCGAAGTTCACGACGTTTCGATCATTTTTGACAAAGTTATGGCACTTTGAACTTTGGGAATTTCCCCAACAGTCTTCCGGACGACAGACTGCTGGTAGGGGATATGTATTGCAGCGCAATACTCAAAATGCTTGTTGCGTTTGTATCATATTACTAATGGCTGACCATCTGTGGATGAGGCCAGACAATCATTAGCCCCTTATGACTAAACCACCATCACCCCATTATCAACTATTGTGACCTCATTGCCATTGATGGAACATCCTTCTGGTGTCAGCACGATGATATTTGAACACTTACCTGTCCCTTTTCTTATAACATATCTTTGTGAAGGTAAGTGCTGCCTGCTGTTCATCATTCTGCTGCCATTGAAAGGCATTATTGTTGCCAGATCTCTGGGCTATTTGCATGAATCCAACAACATGAATCCCTCCCCCCTTCCCCTAGCCCTCCACCTTCCACAGATCTACCGATGTCCCTGATCTCTGCTGTTGTTGTGCTTGTGTGCTTTCCTCTACCTCCCCCTCTTGTCTCCCACTCCCTTTATTATATGTTTTATGTGTCCGTGCTTGTTTTCAGGTTTAATGTGTTAGCTCTTCAATGAGCCTCGATTCTGTATACAAAACATCATGGATTAAATCTTTTCTTCAGAAATACCTAAAGGTCATTCATAAATCAGTGTAGGATTTCAGATTTGTCTGACGTTCTTGCACAGCCATATTGACGCATGTTGCAGTGAAATGGGAGTATCATCTGAGTTTATTGACATTTGAGATTAATCCACCATCCCATTTATATACTTTTGGCTTTTCTTTACCATCACTACAGCTGCAAATTCTACTTTTTCATATTGTCTTTTCTCTGGCATATCTCTTTGTGCAGATTTTATTTTAATTTAATTTTAATTATTTTTGCATAATTACCTATACTGCCAAAGGTGGATGGCGGTTATGTTTTTACCCCTGTCTGTCGGTTTGTCCTGGTGTCCTGAAGCCTGGTGTTGGGCTAGCGGCTAGGGTGCCAGCTTAGGATCCCAGGATCCTGGGTTCGAATCCCGGTCGATCGCTGAATCGAATCCCGGTCGATCGCTGAATCGAATCCCGGTCGATCGCTGAATCGAATCCCGGTCAATCGCTGAATTAACGCCAGGGGGTTGACTCAGCCTGTCATCCTTCCGAGGTCGGCTAATTGAGTACCAGTTCACTGGTAATTCCCTGCTTGTCGTAAAAGGCGACAAAAAGGGTTGGCGGCAGGAAGGGCATCCGGCCGTAAAACATTGCTTCAAAAAGGGGACCGAAAAACAACAACAACCACGGTCCCCGAAAAAGGCCAACCCCCGCTTTGCGGGGAAAAATGGCCTCTAAATGTGTTTTTTTTTTTTTGTCTGTTTGTCCGTTTGTGAACAAAATATCTCAAAATGTTGTGGACGAAATTTGGCAGAGATGCAGCGTACGTGACAAGGACGGAATTATTAGATTTTGGTGAAGATCAGGATTCGGATCCGGCTACTAGAATTTATTAAGTGATTCTTCACCATTGGGAGATCGGGCTAAAAATGATACATAGCAGGATATCTCAAAAAGTTGTGGACGGATTTGGACGAAACTTATTGGACTCGGTTCAAGTGAATATCTGGATCCAGATCCAGCTAGTAGAATTTTGAAGTGATTATTCACCATTGAGTGATGTGGCCAACCAGGCGGAGGTATATGCTCTCTACTGATTGCCGTTCTAGTATTGTCATTGTTTTTGTGATGTCATGGGCCATCAAGTGCAAAAATGGCAGAATTTTTCATGGCTTACCTCACCCTTCCATCCAAGCCTTCATTGTGGTCTTCATACCAAACCAATAAATTAAGGAATTAATTTCTTATATTGCTATCTTCCTTAAGGTTTTTATATACAGTGTTAAGGGTCCTGTAAGAGGTAGAAAACAGAACAAATCACGACATAACAAAACAAAAAGAACAAAGAATGGGGAAGGAGGGCATACAAACATACCAGTATACCAACATACGTACATACCAGTATACCAACACACGTATGAAAAGGCAAGCTTGTGAAAGAGCTAGAACACAGACTGGACCAGGACACAACAGAACAAAAGGAATAGTAGAGGGAGACCTTGAGCAAGGTTGAGGGACAAACTAGAGGAAGACAGACAGATTAAGGGAGGATGCATTGGGTGGACATAATGGATACAGAAGCAAACTCGCAGGAAGAAAAAGCTGTAAATATCGTAAGGGGTTGGATTGGAGGGGGTTGCCGGGTTAAATGAGGGTACAAAAGATCATGGTTTTGGATGGAGGATGATCTGAGATAGTGGTGAACAGCTGTCTTGAAGACCTGGAGGGAAGGATGAGATTGAAAAGAATATGAAAGTTGGTTCCACTGGTGTGGGGGTGCGGGGGGTAAACGAATGGTTAGAGATGAGCAGTGATTCTAGATTTTGGAAATTTAAACTTAAAGGGGTTGCTGGTAGACCACATGCACCCTGCAGGCACCTGGGGGTACAAAGCACAGGAAGAACAGCGGATGAAAGACCAGAAAGGAGGAGACAAAAGACAGAGAGACCACCAACCTGTCTGTGATGGGAAAATGATAGGCCCATAGACTCAGCTTCATCGCAGAATATTCCAATAATCTTGAAGGCCTTGGTTTTCACGTTATTGAGCTGAGCAAAGGGTGAGGCAGGTGCGCTAGCCCAAAGGTGAGATCAGTACTCCATCAAGCTGTGAAGGAAGGCCATGCAGGTAGATAGGAGTTAAGGTGTGCCAAGGTAGGATATTATATGACGGAGGAGGCCAATCGGCGCCTGGCTTTGGAGGCGAACTTAGAAATGTGGTTTGCCCAAGAAAGATCATGGGTGACAGTGAGACCCAAGGGTTTGAGTGACTGAATGCCTTCAACCCGATTGTTAAGAAAGTAAATTGGAGGATTTGCCAGACATCCTTTAGGAGAGAAAGCGTGTGAGATTTGCCATGATTGAAAGACATACAATATTCCAAGTGCTTCATCACCTTGTGATTCTATCAATGTCTGAATCGAGGGAAGAGGCTGCTGCCTGCCCATTCGAAGGGTGGAGAAATGTCACAGCAGAGGGTCGACTCATCAGCAAATAGATAAGAGGATTTCCCAGAGTCAGAGAGATCACTGATGAAGATCCAGAATAGGACTGGGGCCAGAAAACTGCCTCGTGCTTTACAGGGAGAGGACATGAAAGGATTCTCTTGGGTGCCATATGTTGGCTACGAGATTTGAGGAAGTCAGGAAGCCATGTGTGGAGTTGGTCTTGGATACTATAGGTAGAGAGTTTGCAGAGCAATGCGGGATGCCAGACTGTATCGAATGCTCGAGATGGAAGGGCATTAAGTCTTACGGCTTACCTCTCATAACCAACAACCCATGCTGGCACTGTGCCCTTTGGCTTAACATCCATACGATGGATGCTGCACACATTGATAAATCACCCTGCAGGTGAAACACTAGGTTATTGATAGACCATCCTGCAGGTGAAAGACCAGGTTGACAGTTTATAGCTGGGTCGAGATTCCAACCCAGGCTTAGACAGCTCAAAAACGAGTTGGTATACCTCTACAATATGCTGCCACCAGCTCCAATCTTTCTAATTTTTTTTTTTTTGTCAAAAACCATCTTTATAATTATGCCAAATAACAAAGGGATTGGGATTGCCAGATGGCGGGATGCCAGACTGTATCAAAAGCACGTGATTTGTCCAGAGAGAGGATCCTGATCTCATTTCTGACATTGAGGGCCTCCATCCATTGCTAAGAGAGTAGAAGCAGCATGTCCAAGGCAGATTGACCTGGTCTGAATGTGAATTCATGATCTGAGACGAGGTTGTTGGAGAAAAGGAAGAATTTCATATCAACTTTGATGGCGGATTCCATTATGTTGCTGATGATTGCAGGTAAGCTGATAAGTCCATGGTTTTTAAGAGGGGATCGATTCTTGCACCTTGTTTACAGTACCTACAGAAAGTATTCACACCCCTTGACTTTTTCACATTTTGTTATTATAGCCTGAATTAAAAATGAATTAAATTGAGATTTTTTTGTCACTGATCTACACATAATACCCCATGATATCAAAGTGGGATATTTATTTTTTATAATTTTTTTTTAAAATAATTAAAAATGAAATACAGAAATATCTAATTTACACAAGTATTCAACCCCCTGAGTCAATACTTCATAGAAGTGCCTTCGACAGTGATTACAGCTTTGAGACTTCTTGTGTATGTCTGTATCCGTTTTGCACATCTGGATTTGGAGAGTTTCTCCCATTCTTCCTTGCAGGTTTTTCAAGTTGTATGGGGAGCGTCAGTGAACAGCAATATTCAACTCTTTCCAGAGATTCTCAATGGGATCCAAGTCTGGGGTTTGGCTGGGCCACTCAAGGACTTTCATTTTCTTGTTCTGAAGCCATTTCAGTGTTGCCTGGGCTATATGATTGGGGTCGTTGTCCTGTTGGAACATAAATCTTCACCGCAATGAAATGTCTTTTTCACTCTGAAGCAGGTTCTCCCAAGGATTTACCTGTATTTGGCTCCATTAATTGTTCCCTCTATCCTTACAAGTCTCCCAGTCCCTGCCACTGAAAAGTATCCCCATAGCATGATGCTGCCACCACTATGTTTCACGGTAGAGATTGTGTTAGATGTGTAATGAATTGCGCTCCATTTTCCGTCAGATGTAACACTTTTCATTCAGGTCAAAGAGTTCAATTTTTGTCTCATCAGACCACAGAATATTTTGCCTCACCCTCTCAGTCTTTCACATGCCTTTTTGCAAACTCCAGGCGTGCTGTCATGTGCCTTTTTCTCACGAGTGGCTTCTGTCTGGCTATTCTCCCATAAAGCCTAGATTTGTGAAGTGCTGCAGAGACTGCTGTCCTTCCGGTAGGTTCTTTCATCTCAGCCAAGGACCTCTCTAGTTCTGTCAGAGTGTTCATTGGGTCATTGGTCACCTCCCTGACCATGGTCCTTCTCGCCCAGTTGCTCAGTTTGGTCGGATGGCCAGATCTAGGAAGAGTCAGGGTAGTTCCTTATTCTTTCCATTTCCTAATGATGGAGCTCATTGTGATCTTGGGAACTTTCAACGCTCTAGAGCCGCGGTCGGGAACCTATGGCTCGCGAGCCATATATGGCTCTTCCGGTGACGGCATATGGCTCCCAGACAATTTTGAGTTGAAAAAAAAAAAAAAAAAATCAGTTTGGAACTGATTTTAAAATACTTGTGATATTTCTTAATAATACTGTGTCATTTTAAAGTAAACAGAAATTAGTTTTGAAGATAAATTTCACGGGTCACGGGTCACCCGTGGGTCGGGTCGGGAACCAATGGCTCGCGAGCATGCCCGCGTCATTGTAAAGGTGAAGAAATCAATTTTATCAGATAGCCAACTAGTTTATCCGCTTCAACCCTTGTAACGGAAAAGATGGCGAAAAGAAAAAAAGACGATGATTACCGTGCATTCCAGGCTGCGTGGACAGAGGAATTTGCATTTGGTGAGAGAGCAGGATCTGCGGTATGTCTAATATGCAATGATAAAATTGCATCGATGAAACGGTCAAATATAAAGCGGCACTTCGATACGCACCATGCTTCATTTGCATCGAAATATCCAGCGGGGGACAGCAGGAAAAGGGCATGCGAGGAGCTACAGTGGAGAGTGCAGGCGAGTCAGCAGCAACTACGTGTGTGGACCAAGCAAGGTGACGGGAATTCCGCTAGCTTTGCGGGTGCTTTGGCAATAGTAAGGAATGGAAAGCCATTCACAGATGGCGAGTATGCCAAAACATTCATGCTTGATGTGGCCAATGAACTGTTTGATGACTTCCCAAATAAAGACAAGATAATCAAACGAATAAAAGACATGCCCCTGTCAGCAAGAACTGTGCACGATCGTAGCATCATGATGGCAAATCAAGTCGAGGAAACACAAATTAAGGACATAAACGCCGGGACATACTTTTCTCTCGCGTTAGATGAGTCAACAGACGTTAGCCATCTATCTCCGTGCAGTATAATTGCCAGGTATGCTGCAGGTGACACACTGCGTGAGGAAAGCTTGGCTGTTTTGCCAATGAAAGGGACAACAAGAGGAGAGGATTTATTCACGTCTTTCATGGAGTTTGCTAAAGAAAAAAAACTACCGATGGATAAACTTATTTCTGTCTGTACTGATGGTGCACCCTGTATGTTGGGGAAGAACAAAGGATTTGTAGCGCTTCTCCGTGAACATGAAAAGAGAGCCATCCTAAGTTTTCATTGCATCCTGCACCAGGAGGCGCTTTGCGCTCAGACGTGTGGCCAGGAGCTTGGTGAGGTGATGTCGCTGGTCATTCGAGTGGTCAACTTTATTGTTGCCCGAGCTTTAAATGATCGCCAGTTTAAAGCTCTGTTAGAAGAAGTTGGGAATCATTATCCCGGTCTGCTTTTACACAGCAACGTGCGTTGGTTGTCAAGGGGGAAGGTGCTCAGCCGTTTTGCAGCTTGCCTGAGTGAAATCCGGACTTTTCTTGAAATGAAAGGCGTCAAGCATCCTGAGCTAGACAACACTGACTGGCTCCTGCAGTTTCACTATCTCGTGGACATAACTGGCCATCTGAACCAGCTCAATGTGAAAATGCAAGGTATTGGAAATACAATCTCATCCCTTCAACAAGCAGTGTTTGCATTTGAAAGCAAGCTGGAAGTCTTTCTCAGGGACATTGAAACAGGTCGTCTTCTGCACTTTGAAAGACTGCAACAATTTAGAGATGCATGCTTAGCAAGTGACTCCACTCAACATCTGGATCTCCAGCAGCTAGCTGGCCTTACGTCCAATCTCCTGCAGTCATTCAAAGCACGTTTTGGAGAATTTCGTGCGTGCACTGGTCTTTTCAAGTTCATCACTCATCCACATGAGTGTGCAGTGGACAAAATCGACCTGACATGCATCCCCGGGGTCTCTATCGGAGACTTTGAGCTGGAAGTTGCTGACCTGAAGGCATCAGACATGTGGATGAGTAAGTTCAAGTCACTTAATGGAGAGTTGGAAAGTCTTGCGCGACAGCGAGCAGAGCTGGCGAGGGAACACAAGTGGACAGAAATGAAAAATCTTCAACCTGAAGACCAGCTGATTCTTAAAACTTGGAACGAGCTTCCTGTGACATACCACACAATGCAGCGTGTGAGTATTGCCGTATTGACCATGTTTGGCTCTACATATGCATGTGAGCAGTCATTCTCGCATATGAGGAACATTAAGACCAACCTACGCTCACGTTTAACTGATGGAAGCCTCAACGCCTGCATGAAGCTCAACCTCACCACGTATGAACCAGACTACAAGGCCATCAGCAAAACCATGCAGCACCAGAAGTCGCATTAAAAGTAAGACATATTTAATTTATTATACGTTAAAAATACTATATGGCTCTCAATGAAATATATTTAGAAATATTTGGCTTTTATGGCTCTCCCAGTCAAAAAGGTTCCTGACCCCTGCTCTAGAGTCTAGAAATTGCTTTGTACCCTTCCCCAGATCTAGGTCTGCTCACAATTCTATCTCGAAGTTATATGGACAGTTCCTTGGACTTAGTTGGACTATGGACAGTACCTTGGTTGGTAGAGTTTATGCTCTAACATGGACTGTCAACTGTGGGATCTTATAGAGAAAGGTGTGTTTCTTTCTAAATAATGTCCAATCAATTGAGTTGGCCACAGGTGGACTCCAATCAATTTGTGGAAACAACTCAAGGATGATCAAAGGAAATTGGATACACCATAGCTCAATTTGGAGTGTTACAGCAAAGGGTTGTTGACTCGAGACATTTCAGCTTTTTATTTTTCATTGTTTTGTAAAAATTTCTAAGAAAGAAATTCAACTTTGAAATTATTCGGTATTGTGTGTAGATCAGTGACAAAAAAAATCTAAATTTAAACCATTTTAAATTAAGGCTGTAACAACAAAATTTGAGAAAGGTTGAGGTGTGTGAATACTTTCTGCAGACACTGTATGTACTGTGGTGATGTTGGTAGTTTTACAAACAGATGCAAGATGAAAGAGTGCAAATGATAGGGTGAAAAAGCAGAAAGAGGATGTGGCAGAGCAGCAGAGCATGTTTTAAGGACATGAGTTGATGCTGTCCTGTCCAGTTGCAGAATCAAACTTGAGGGTAGGAAAAAGTTGTTTTTATCCGCCTGGTTTAGTCGCCCCCAGGGGGTGTTTGGATATGGACACCTAGCAGGGCTAAAACAAGACCTGTCAAAGGGTGGAGGAGCTCCCTGTGAGCCAATGGCCAATCATATCCGGCGCCCAACTGTGTCTGCTGACATCCTCCTGCAGTCTGGTTACCTCTTTCCAGGAGGTTGGTGGCAGGATTTGCACTCCGGCCACCATACAAACATGTCATTCTGCAATACACACAAAGAACACAACTTTAAAAAACCCTCCGTGGGAGTACCTCCTGTGCAGCTGCCCTCCACAGGGCAGCTCACCGGATGACGGGATTGGGGCAAAGCCTTCGGGACCCCCATTCTTTGATAAATAGGAGGAAAAGCACGGGGTAACTTTCCTGGGTTGGGTTGTGGAGGTGTGTGTCGGGGTGGTGCTGAGGCATCGTCCACCAGACGACGGTCTCCTTGGATTAAACTGAGGCGGTCCCTTCAGGTGGGTGCCTGGAATGTTCTTACTCTGAGAGGGGATGATCACCTGTCTCTGCTATCATCTGAGCTCCAGCGTTTGAACATCATTCTTGCAGCACTTTCTCAGGTTCAGAGGCCGGATAGTGATGAGATCATGGTGGGTGGTTACACCTACTACTGGTCTGGCCGCTTTGACAGTTACCATGCCCAGGGAGTTGCTAATAGCTGTGTCCAATAAGCTGACTCCCATGATAGTCGAGATAACACCGGTCAATGAGCGTATTATGAGACTGAGGATTCACCACTCTTTGGGTGTCATTTCCCTGGTCTCTGTGTATGCTCTGACTGAGGAAAGTGATCTCACTGTGAAGGGGGAATTCTATGACATGCTCGAGTCTGTGGTTGATCAGTGCCCCAGGAGAGATACTCTTCTAGTCTTGGGGGGGTTTCAATGCATCGACTGGCACCGACAGGGATGGTTATGAGGCATGTGTTGGTCCCCATGGATCCGGGACTGTGAACCAGAATAGCACTAAGTTCCTTGGCTTTGCAAGAAGTCATGGACTTACGATGGCTGGCTCATGATTTCCGCGCCCACAGCCTCATCACTGGACTTGGTATTCCAATACTGGTAGTGTGGCGAAGGAGACTGACCATGTGCTCATTGATTGTCGATGGTGGATCCTCAAGAACTGCAAGGTCACCCGGAGTGCTCAGTTCCTCAACACTGACCACAGGCCTGTTGTATCAACTCTGAAATTGCAGCTCAAATCCAAGAGAATTCTATCATCACAGCCTAGGCTGGATGTGGGCAAGCTCAATGAGGAGAGGGTAGCTGAGGGGTTTGCGAGCAGGTTGAGTGGGGTTTTGGGGGGGGGCTGGATGCTTCGGGGGATTCTGAGGAGTTGTGGAGTGCCTTCAAGATCACCATCCTTGATGTTGCCGGTGGCTGTCTTGGAACCCACCGTGAGGCGAAGAAGAACTTTGTCTCTCAGGAGACGCTTGATACCATCGACCAGAGTTGCAGGGCCAGGCTCCATGGCAGAGCTGAACTTTTCCAGGAGCTGAGGCATAAAACTGTATGCTTGCCGACGGCGGACAAGGAGGCCTATGTGCGAGGAATCTGTGAAAAGGTAGAGCATCACTTGTGGACATGTCATTCTCGTCCTGCTTACAGAGGAATCTGTGCATTGCATTTCTCTAAGCCTGTCTCTAGGTGTACTGCAGTTAGAGCAGAGGTTGGTGGCCTCTTGACAGAGGAGTCTGAAGTGAAGGCCCGCTGGGCTAGTTACTTTGAGCGGCTGTACCAGGCTGACCCACCGGCTGTTGAGTTGGATGTCAGGGGTGTTGCTATCCCAAATGCTGACCCTCCAATTAACTGTGAACCACCTTCACTTGTAGAACACAAGCAGCGGTAAACCGGCTGAAAGGGGGCAAAGCTCCTGGAATTTATGGCATTCATGCTGAGCTTGTCAAAGCTGGTGGAAATGCTGTACTTGAGTTGTTGCATGCAGATCTGTGCTCTGTTTGGAGCACAGGCATCATCCCAACTGACAAGAAGAGGGGTCTTGTTGTCCCCCTCTGGAAAGGGAAGGGTGATCACCAGGACTGCAAAAACTACTGAGGGGTGACGCTACTCTCGGTGCCGGGCAAGGTCTTTGCTTGGATCATTCTTGAGAGGATTCGCTGCCATCTGCTCGAGCACCAGCGACCAGAGCAGTCAGGCTTTACACCAAAGAGATCAACGATTGACCATATACTTGCACTTCGGGTCCTCACCAAACACAAGCGAGAGTTTCGCCAGGGGCTGCTTGCAGCCTATGATGATTTCCGCAAAGCGTTCGATTTGGTGAATTTGGATGCCCTCTGGAGAATTCTTGGTTTTCATAGGGTGCCACCAATGCTGATCAATCTGATCTCTGAACTATACTCTGGTACTGAGAGTGCTGTGAGGTGTGGTGGCTCCACCTTTGACTTATTTCCAGTTGTTACTGGAGTCCAGCAGGAGTGCGTACTGGCTCCCACACTCTTCAGCAGTTGTATGGACTGGATACTGAGGAGGATGTCGGAAAGGTCAGGAGTTCGGTGCATCATTTGGGAGTGTCAAGATCTCTGACCTTGATTTCGCAGATGATGCAGTCATCTTTGCAGAGATGCTGGATATTCTTACGGGGGCCCTCCAGGCACTGAATGAGGAGGCAGAGCCACTGGGATTATGGATTTCCTCGGTCAAAACCAAGATCTAGGCTTTCAATGACATATTGGATGCTGCTGTCTTGTCTGTGCCTGTTTGTGGTGAAGATGTTGAGGTCACGAAGAGATTCACTTACCTTGGCAGTGTTATTCATGTCTCCGCATATTGCAAGCCAGAGGTTGATAGACGTTTGGGTCAGGCCTGGGGAGTCATGGATTCACTGGATCATGGGGTGTAGCGCTGTCATTATCTATGCAGGAGGACGAAAGTCAGAGTATTTAAGTCCTTGGTGCTTCCAGTCTTGCTCTATGGATGTGAGACCTGGACCCTTACCCGGGGCAGAGAATGATACTTAACTCCTTTGGAGCCAAGTCTCTTCGGATAATCCTTGGCTATCGTTGGTCGGACTTTGTGTCCATCCAGCGATTGCTGAGAGAAACTCAGATGTTTCCCGTATGGTCCGTGAGCGTCATCTGCGGCTGTATGGGCATGTGGCTACTCCGGTGACGCGCTACTCCGGCGCATGCTCCCATACCTAACCTGACCTGTTGACTCCGAGAATAACAGAGGAAGAGCAGAATACATTTGTAGGGAAGTTTTTCATTACCAAGTCCAGAAGGGAGGTTCTGCCATTGAGAGAAATCTGGGTCAGAAGGTTCACAGATTTTGTCAGTTCCATGGAGTCACGGAAGTCCTTTGCTGAAGTGCAATGGCTGGTGATTGAGGTAGGAACACCAAGCCAATTTACATGGTGACAATTGAAGTCACCACATATGAGGAAGATAGAGTTGGGATGAATGGTTAAAAGATGGTCCATGTTGTCTGATAGATGTAGATGGAGACGTCACTGTTTGAATGACGGTACAACACGCAAACAACAAGAGGTGGGCGCAGAGTGGAAGTCACATCCAATGGTACTCTTGAGGGTTGGAATACCTAGCGGGCCAAACCAGTTTTTTTTGGAAAAACAGACATGGTGGGCTGCAAAAGGTTGCCTGCCAAACATCTTATCTATATATGTCGAGGAACAAAATGTATATGGACAACCTTGCCAACAAGCGACTGGAAATCTGTAGGAAGCATCTAAACAACATGACCCAATACGCAAATACAGCGCCTTTAGCGGCGATCAGCCATTATGGTTTATCTATGTTCCATTGTTCCTTGAGCAATGATGAAGGAAACACTTGATTCTAACAAACCAAATATATCATAAATAAATTGATATTACTCACTGAACCATTTACATCTCAATATCAAGGCATATTTTGGTGCAAGGCATTAAAGAGTTGTTCAAAATGCACACTCAATCCTGAATTTAATTTTTTTTTGTTTTTTTTTGTTTTTTGTATACTGAATTTGTATACGGTCTCCGTACTTGAGACCTGTGATCTTGAGCTGTGCGTATTATGCACATGGTGGGATCGGAAACAAAAGTTTGAACCCACCATCTCCCATCCACTTAACATCTGTGGATGGTAAGTCTAACGGGGGACAATAGTAATCACACTGATTGTGAAAGAGCTGACATTTACTTCACAAACAAAATACATCACAATTCACATTCACAATCAACCAGACAAACAAAATATATAAAAAGAGGGAGCGGAAGACAAGAGAATGGGAAGCACACAAACACTTGAGAGTACACAACATTTAAGAGCAGGGAGATGTGTGGGAGGGAGAGGGCTTGGGGGGAGGAGGCGTGGGAAGGGGGGGGGGTGGGAGAAGTATAAAACACAAGGACACCAAGGACTTCCAGGACAGAAGTTGGTATTTCAAAAAGTGGAATTGGGGTGAAATTATCGGGGATAGTGAAGAAACCACTGAGACAGAAACAAAGCCTCAAGCCAAGGTCAGACACGGTAGCCTCCTAGTACTACACGAGGCGACAGAATATGCGACACGAACTGTACCGACGATTCTGTACACAGGTATGAAAAACCAACACCAAGAATACTATTACTATTAGAGACACACCAATAGTTACATACACACCGAAAGAAAGATAAAGTTTCGACCTGTGGTAAAGCCGGTATTACGACAAAAACACAATTGTGAAAAGTTACTTATTCACTTCGAAAGCGTGCGCGCATGCACAGCTTTGAAGAGACGTGACGTCACGTGACTTCCCGAGACGAGAAGAGACGTGGAGAGACTTTGAAGAGATTTAAAACGTTAGACAAGTGGTCGATGTTCGGGGAAGTTAGGGGGAGAAGAGAACATCGAAGAAATAAGCAATACAGCGAAGGAAAGAACTTAAATTCGCAGAACACCTATGAACACCGATGGGCCGAGATAAACTAGGCCGTGCACGCGGTGGGACAGAAAAGGATTAAATTATACAAAAGTTTGCAAGAATTGCGAATCAACAGCAACTGGAAAACACCCTGCAACACATGCACAATTAAAAACGAGTAGAAATTGACGAATACACGAATGGAAAAAATACTTTAACTTTTGCTGCCGTCCAGAGGTCGAACACGCTTCCTTGCTCCAGGGACCGGAAACGGAAGTGACCGGAAACGGAAGTTTTGTTTGTGAAAGTAACATTAGAAGACGCATTTCTGTGGTGCTTTTAGTTATCACTTTCTGATTCACTGCTGCTGTCAAAGGTGACAGTGTAGTGGACACGACTGCACTGCTTTTTCGATCCCTGACAGCGGCAGCCTATATAACAGGTAATGTTCCTTCTTCCCACATGAGCAGTTTGTGTTGCAGCCATTGGTGCAGCCACAGGAGATCCTCTGAATCGTCTCCTGTGGCCAGGCCGGCTGTGTGGATTGCACTGGTACCGGCTTTCCATCATCCATAGCCCACCCATAGTCCTCACATGGTTCGACACTCGGCTTGCAAATGTGAGCACTTGTCCATTGCAGTCGCCAACGCCGCACATTTGAGATGTTGTTGGAATGCGTTCTCTGTGGGCGGCACATTTGAGATGTTGTTGGAATGTGTTCTCTGTGGGCGGCACATTTGAGATGTTGTTGGAATGTGTTCTCTGTGGGCGGCACATTTGAGATGTTGTTGGAATGCGTTCTCTGTTCTCTGTAGGCGGCACATTTGAGATGTTGTTGGAATGTGTTCTCTGTGGGCGGCACATTTGAGATGTTGTTGGAATGCGTTCTCTGTTCTCTGTAGGCGGCACATTTGAGATGTTGTTGGAATGCGTTCTCTGTGGGCGGCACATTTGAGATGTTGTTGGAATGTGTTCTCTGTGGGCGGCACATTTGAGATGTTGTTGGAATGTGTTCTCTGTGGGTGGTACATTTGAGATGTTGTTGGAATGTGTTCTCTGTGGGCGGCACATTTGAGATGTTGTTGGAATGCGTTCTCTGTGGGCGGCACATTTGAGATGTTGTTGGAATGCGTTCTCTGTGGGCGGCACATTTGAGATGTTGTTGGAATGCGTTCTCTGTGGGCGGCACATTTGAGATGTTGTTGGAATGTGTTATCTGTGGATGGTAGCAGCTTCAGCATCGTTGACTTGTTTTTTAGGAACTTGTGAACTCGGAGCTTTCCAAGGTCTGATCCCTCGAAGTTATCACCCTTGTTGATATATACAGCGACCACAAGCTCCTTTGACTGGTTAATAACATCTGCAGTGATCCGAGTGGGACCTTGATCTTCGTCAGCAAAGTATTCCAATGCCGATATGCCGGTTGTCTTGCTTCGGTTTAGCCACACCTTCTTCCCAGTAAAGTAGGGGTAGCTGGTGAAGTCTCATCCACGCAGACTGTGAATGAAGGGCAGTCCTCGGCGGCTTGCAGGTCCCAGTGCAGCAGCAATCTCATGGATTGGTAGATAGCTCTCTCGTGCAGTTTGAACCCACAGTTCAGGCAAATCTTTCAGCAGAGTTGCAGCATAGTACACACAAATAACAAAGATATCTGTGTCATTTGCATGGATGATCACTTGGTCCACCTCCTCGTTCTGGACACTGTACACAGAGTGCAGTATGACCCTGGTATCGGCCTCTTGTTGAGTGGACTCCAAAGCAGCGACGTCTGTGACTGTACCCTCATGTAATCGGTACACTCTTCGTTTCTTCCTTGAATCCACCACCCAGGTACAATCGGGTCGAACCTATTGTTTGAGCAAGCTGCTCCTCCTGGCACCATGTCTCACACAGGAAGCTCAGAAGTCCAGCTTTCTTGGCAGACACAGACAAAAACTCCTGCGGGTCAGGGGCTCTGTGTTGCTCACGGATTTCGAACTGCCATGGTGGTCGTGACTGGGTGTACCTATGCTGCTGCTCTGAAGAGTTCAGGCACCACAAATTGACAAAATGTTACCTTTCACAATAAACATCTATAAATTATGTATACAAAAATCCATATACCCACGGGGCCAAGCGGGGTTAACAGACACGGTGTGCTGTAAAAGGTTTTTAAAAAGTAACATAAATATATGGTTTTCCGAACACCATTTAATGACTGGCCCAATATTATGGCTTGCAAGGGAACTGCAGTTGGTACAGGCTGTCATAATGACTTAGTTATGGTCTATTTGGGTTGCTAGAACTAACTTTTCCATTCGTGGGACAAAGATAAACCATAATGGCAGATCGCCGCAAATGACGCCGTATTCGCGTGTAGGGTCATGTTGGTCATAGGCTTCCTACAGATTTCCAGGAGCTTGTTGGCAAGGTTGTCCATATACATTTTGTTCCTAGATATATATAGATATCGATATGATTTTTGGCAGCCAACATTTTATAGCACGTGGTGTCTGTTAAACCCATTTGTCCCCCTGGGTAGAAGGTGTAAGATCAGAACACAGACAGTGAGAAATTGAGTTATTGATCTTAAGTGCAACTCTGCCGCCAGGACGGGATTCAGGTATATCAAATCGGAGGACACAATAGCCAAGAAGAGACACTAAGGAGTTGGGGATGTCCTGAGGGAAGAAAGATTCTGTTAAACAGATGATGTCATGTTTTTGAGCAACATTCTGCATTGAGAGGTCTATCAGGTTGGAGTGAGGCCTCCAAGTCAGCGGCATGGGAGGAGGCATTGTTGGCAGGGTGCAGGAATATTGAAAGTATCCAGGAGAGAGGTGGGTTATTTTAGGGCGAGGGGGTAGTTTTGAGAAAACAAAGCGATAAATAATGAGGTAGAGGAAGTACTGGAATATGGAGTTCATGTTTTGGAGGGAAATTTTGTTTTTGTTGTTGGAAAATGTTCACAGTCCCTCCAAATTATGCCTGTTTTGGTGACTACCACATTCATTCCCATTTGCTCTATGCAAATGGGATATCCCCCACCCCAAATTAATTTATAAATTCATTCATTCATCCTTTAAACTGAGGTCTTCAATATGTTCAGCTGTTAAGATTCCCATTTCCTTGATTTTCTTGGACATGCTACAAATGCTCCGAAGACCTGCTTCCTACGTCCGCATTCTCATTGTACACTGTTTTGGCCACAAGGCTTACACTGTGGAAATGGCATGCCATGTTTAACATCTTCACTGTGGATTTTGTAAGTTGTCGTTTTAGTTTGTGCCAAGTGTAATTGATGCCATAATCCGGCCAGAAACAACACCCATGAATCCAGCGTTTGATTGCAAGTGCTCATGATTTCATCACTCACCTATGCAAGAACAGGAAGAATAAGATACAGAAATGTGGAAGAAGAATAAGATACAGAAGCAGAATAAAATTCGAAACTCTCTAGTTTCAATTCATATAGAAGTTCAGTCCCTCAAACGATTGGGTTTCGGTATCAGTCATGATCTTTCTTCAGAAACCCCCATTCCGAAACATGGATGGTGTCGTTGTGAGATCGAGATTGAGAGACTGTGGAAAGGAGGCAACTTCGGCAGACGATGATTGCAACGCAGCCAAGCACATCCACGACAGTCCCTCAATGTTAGGGAAGCAATGGAGCATTACTGGGCCGAAATTGAGCCTCACAGGTGCCATCTCTACTGTTTTCTGGCCAAAAGCTTCCAAACCATGCTGGATAAAATAATAAGGAGCAATTCGTTTTTCTTCCTCCCACCTCCCCCACTACCTCTGTTTGCTCTAGAATTCATTCAGAGTGATTGAACTTGACTATTGTGGCCAGCAGTCATTAAAATAAGGGAGCCGCCAACATTCACCCCATTTGTGTTGTCCATCTTCATCTTCTGCGTCTCTGTGTTCATACATTTGTGGACAGAGCCCGAGTGAAAGAGCGAAGTTCTCAATTTGATTTCTTGCCATAGTGAATGCAATGAAGGAATTACTCTCTGTGCTTCATTCTATTCTAACTGGAGTTAGGATTCCAACTCTACATCACTTGTACCATTAGCTTTAATGACTACAGTAATATGATGAAGAATGACGTATATTTGGGGGGCTTTTTTTTTTAATGTTGCTTGCACTTTTTAAAACTTTCTTGATTTTTTACCTCCGCCACCAAAGGTCGATGGAGGTTATGTTTTTCATCCCTGTTTCGTACTTGTTAAACAAATTTCGGCAAGTATGTTGATCGGTTCAAGTTAGTTTAGTCATCTGTCCGCTCACCTATAATCGCCTACACGTCACAATCTTAAACCAATCATCACGAAACTTCACCCAATGGTAGAGTTGGTCATAAGGAAGAAGCCTATTAATTTTAACGTCAAAAGGTCAAAAGTTCAACATAGGCCAAAGGTCAACAACTTTGTCAAATTTCTAAAATCCTTCATTTTCATCCGATTGATTTGAAATTCGAAGAGGATTTCCAAATCAGGTCACTGAATCTAACCACCAATAATTTTTATAATTATTTAAAGTGTCTTTGTGCCAAGTTTGAACCAAATTGGTCCATACATCTCTGATATATGGTTGCGGATGCATGAATGGACGGATGAGATCCAAGCCATAAGCCCCCATTTGGGACTAAGTCTAATGGGGGCTAACTACAATAATCTGGGGCTTGCTACACTAAGGTGACCCTGTAGAGTGTAGAGTGTAGAGGAAAGTGGTGCAGGTAAACACAACCCACTCCACCCTTCCAAATTTGCTCATCTTGCCACGACTGTGCTTTTTGCACTTACTGTGTATGGCTGTCTAAGTTATGGTATAATTAGCAAGAGTAAGCCTTTGGCTCAGAACACTGACTTAGCTATGTTTACAATTTAGTGCAGTTGCCTATTGTTGCTCATAAGGATCTTAATTGACTTATAACCTCTGCAGTCTTCATTGATATTCTTTATTGTTCTCTATCTCTGTTTAGTGTTTTTTTCCATTTACCTCCTTTCATATGCTTTTCTTATTCTTCTTTACCTTTCTGTTTCCCTTGTAATTAACTCACAAATGCATGTCTTTTCGTGTTCATACAGTGATACTTTTCTTCATGCATTTACTCAATCTTCCCTACACCTGGTTGCATAGTCTCTCTTATTTTGCTAAGACGTGTCTTCAGTGAGTGTGGACAGACAATAATTATTAACCCCTTAATACAACAACAACATGCATTTTAAAGGCCATTTTCCCTGCTAGAGCGGGGGTTAGCCTTGCGGTCCCCATGACAATCTTCTCCATTTTGCCCTATTTTCTGCATCTATCCTTGTTAACCCCCTTGCCTGCATTTCGTCTTCCACCATCTTTAGCCAAGTCTTTCTCGGTCTTCCCCATCCTCTACTTCCTTCTACATTCATTTCCATCACTCTTCTCAACCAGTCACTTTCATCCTTCCTCAACACATGACCAAACCATCTCAACCTGTTCCTCTTCACAGCATCAATCACAGGCTCTATTCCCATCATCTTTCGCAATTCATCATTTGTCTTCCTCTCTCTCAACGATACTCCGCACATCCGTCGAACCATTCGCATTTCCACCCTTTCCAACCTTCGTTGCTGCTCTACGTTCATTACCCATGTCTCGCTCCCATAAATCATAACACTTCTCACACATGCAGCATACACCTTTCCCTTCAGCTTCAACGACACTCCCCTCATCATCAGCACGCCACTCAATTCCCGAAACTTCTTCCATGCACATCTCACTCGAGCAACCGTTGCCGAGTCTGATCCACCTTCTCCATTCAGCATGTCTCCGAGGTAGCAAAATGTTTTCACACCTTCCAGCTTCATGCCGTCTGCAAGATCCAACTCAACATTCCCTCCATCTGCAGCTTCCTATGTACACACCTTACATTTGAATGTAGCTGCCACACTGGTTAATGACCCTTTCAGACCACTACATTTTTGATGAACCCACTCAGCGCACATTGTACATTGAATGGAGTTCATTCCGACACCTTTCCTGCACACAGCACAGGGCCACTTCCCAGTTCTTTCCACCTCACCACATGCTTTACCATTTGCCATCACCTTCGTCTTTCCGATATTCACCTTCAGAACTTTTGTCTCCATACATTCTTTCCACGTGTTCATCTTTTCTTTCAGTCCATCCATACTTTCCGCAATCAACACCAGATCATCTGCATACAACAACTCCCACGGTAAACCCTCCTTTACGTTCTGAGCCAGCACCTCCATCACAGCTACAAATAGTAGTGGACTTAGTACCGACCCCTGATGCACTCCCACCTTCACCTCAAACTCACCACTGTTCCCGTCCTTCGTCCTTACAGCTGTGCGCGCTCTTTTGTACATTGCCATCACTACTCTGATCAACCATTCCTCCACTCCTAACTTCCTCAATGCTCATGTCAATACTTTGCGTGGAACCCGATCGAATGCTTTCTCCAGATCAACAAACCCAAGAAACAACTTCTTCCTGTTCTCCATGTACTTCTCCTGCAACTGCCTCACAATGAAAAGCGCGGCTGTCGTTCCTCTTCCTGGCATGAATCCAAACTGCATTTCATCGATCTTCACTTTCTTCCTTATCCTCCTCTCCAACACCCTTTCCAATACCTTCATTCCATGCTCCAATAACTTTATCGCTCGGTACGAGCCACACTCCAGAGGGTCACCTTTCCCCTTGTATAGAGGGACGAGGGTACTCAGTTCCCAATCCACTGGAATGCGACCTTCTTTCACCACCAGATTACAGATCTCTGTCATTCTCTTCACACCCCAAATTCCTGCTGCCTTCAACATATCTCCCACAACTCCCGTCGGCCCTCCCGCTTTTCTACCCTTCATTGCTTTTATCGCTTCCTCAACTTCCTTCTCAGTTATCTTCTCTGCCGGTCCTAAAACTGGGTTACTCTCTATGTTGCCATCCCATTCATTCTCTGTATTCAACAGCATTTCCATATATCTTTTCCATCTTCCTTTAATTCCATCTGGGTCGACAACGATTTGTCCCACTTCATCCTTCAAGCAACTCACCCCCATCACATCACACCTCTCTTTCGCTATCTGCTTTGCAATCCTGAATACTGCTTTCTGACCCTCTTCCGAATCCAAGCGTTCTCCGAACATTTTCCGACATGCCTCCTGCGCCTTTGCTACCTCTTTCTTTGCAGCCTTCCTGGCTGCCTTATAACTTTCATGCTCTGCTGTTTCTGCTCCCGTACCCTTCGCCTTCTGCCACTCCTTGAACTTCTTCCTCTTCTCGTCAATCCTCTTTCCAACTTTATCATCCCACCACCATGTTTCCGAGTGCCTCGGTGGTCCTTTTGTCCATCCACATACCTCACCAACGGCTCCCAACAGACTAGCTTTCATTGACATCCAACCACTTTCAAGCTCAACCACATCATCCTCGACCCTACTCAGCCTCTCTTTTAATGCCTCCCTTACTGTCACCTCTTTCAACCTCCACACCTTCATTCTCGGTTGGTACTTCACCCGCCGAGCTCTCCTCACACCTTTCACCCTTACGTCGCAGACAACCAAGTGGTGCTGTGAAACAGCCTCCTCCCCCGGGATCACCTTTGTGTCCCGGAGGTGCCCCCTATCTCGCCTACGCACCATCAGGTAGTCAACGGTTGTCGTGGACCCACCTGACGTGTATGTAACAAGCGTATTGTCCTCTTTCTGGAACTGAGTATTACAAATCAACAAATCAGCTCCATCAGCAAACTCCAAAATCCTTTCACCTTCTCCATTTCTCACACCATATCCGTAACCCCCATGAACTCCGTCAAAACCATCCCTACTCCTTCCCACATGTCCATTTAGGTCTCCTCCTACCACAACAACTTCCTCATCTTTCACATTTTCCATCAGCTTCTCTATCGCACACCAGAACTTGTCCTTCTCTTCATCGCTTCGACCAACCTGCGGAGCATATCCCGAGATGACGTTCACGAAGAGCTTTCCAATCATCATTTTCACCATCAACCTATCACTCGCTCTAGTCACACTCACCACACTGTCTACAAACTCCTCAGAAAACAGGACACCAACACCATTCACGCCCTCCAGGCACCCTTGCCACACAAACTTGTATTTCTGTCCCTGCCTACCCTTCACCATTCTCACACCACTTCCCTTCCATCTCGTCTCTTGCACACAACATATGTCCACTCTTCTTCTGACCAATACTTCCACCACTTCTCCTGATCTCCGTGTCATTGACCCTACATTCCATGTCCCAAACCTCAGAAACCCATCTCCACTTCGGGCTGTACCCTGCCCACATGTAGTTGTAATTGTCATGGTTCTCTTTTTGAGGCAATGTTTTTATGGCCGGATGCCCTTCCTGACGCCAACCCTCTTTGTCGCCTCTTACGACATGCAGGGATACGGCGTACCTATTCTTATCCAGGGTACACACTGGGAAACTTTTATAACATGGAAATTCTGGGGGGTGGGGGAGGGGGGGGGCATCAGCATCACGGCTGGTTTAAACATATTTAAATAAATATTTAAACAAAACCATGAAAAACAATCTGGGAAAAGTCTCTAAGTGAGAACGTGGATTTGAGAAAGCAGGAGCAGAGGTGAAGGAAAAACGAGATATAGGGGGCGGGGCACAAGTCGAGACGAGGAGGCCGCATGAGACGCACGAGGCGCGAACAAAGAAACGACTAATTGCACAAATTTGCAACAACTACAAAACCAAAACCCCTTAATGTCAGCCCCAAATATTGTATGTTTAACAGGAACATTCATCTTACAGGATGTCTCTGATTCATCTGTGCCTCCTCCTGGTTATTCTCTTTTATGTTTTGACAGATCCCACACCCATCCCAAAACCTGCGTTGTTGTCAACATCAATAACTACATTCCTCATTCAATTTCTTGGTCTTTCATGAGAGTTGCTCTTGTAGAGAAAAAAACATTGTCCACACTAAGTCCTCCTAGCTCTCCGGTATACCTCTGACTAAGTTTACCCTTCCACAACCACCTAATGTCTGTCTGTGTGGTATACCAACCACTCAATGATGATCACTCCATATAACCACCTCTATTTTTGCTAATTAACATGGACCAACTCATAACCTTCCATTCCAAATAGTTGTACCTCATATATGGTGAGTTCAAAACTGCCACCATGCCAGCTGGCTGGGTGGTAACTCTGCAACTTGTCTTACCCTGTGTCTTACCCAATCTACAGATTTTCCAACCTGGAATTCTGTTATTCTCACAAAAACGTTCTTGCTCTCCGATCACGGAAACGTTGGCAGCTTATTTATTACCCTGCGCTCGCGAAGTGAAAAGCGGGTTTAAGCAATCGGGTGCTTCTGTCCATAAGTACATATGTAGTATGTACAGTCGTGGCCAAAAATATTGGCACCCTTGCACTTTTTATGAATAACTCACAATTTTCTCTAAAAATAAGTTGAAATTGACAAAAGTATTTGATCTCCACAATTCTTTATTTCACTGTTAATATTACAGAACCTTTGTTTTTGATTCAGAACTTAAAATATCCTTTTAAATCAGAAAATAAAAGAAATGGTATTGACAAAATAATTGACCCCCTCTGCTTAATATTTTGGTAGCACAGACTTTGGACAAAATAACTGCAGTCAAGCGCTTCCTATAGACATGAATGAGCTTCCTAGACCTCTCTACTGGCAGTTTGACGCCCTCATCTTGTGCAAACTGCTCCAGTTCTCCCAGATTTGAAGGGTAACTTCTTCCAACTGCTGTTTTCAGATCTCCCCACAGGTGTTCAATGGGATTTAGATCTGGACTCATTACTGGCCACTTCAGAACAGTCCAGCGTTTTGTCTTGAACCATTCCTGGGTGCTTTCTAAAGTGTGTTTGGGGTCATTGTCATGCTACAAGACCCATGACTTTTGACAGAGACCAAGATTTCTGACACGAGGTTGAACATTGCGCTCCAAAATGCCTTTGTAATCTCCTGATTTCATGATGCCATGCACACATTCAAGGTACCCACTGCCAGAGGCAGCACAGCAACCCCAAAACATCACTCAGCCTCCTCCATGTTTGACTGTAGGGAAGGTGTTCTTTTCTTTGAAGGCTTTATTTTGTTTTCTGTAAATGTAGAGATGATGTGCTTTAGCAAAAAGCTCTAACTTGGTCTCATCTGTCCACAGGACATTCTCCCAGAAGAATTTTGGCTTGTTCAGTTGTGTTTTGGCAAACTCCTGGGTCGCCTACCATACAACCACCTTTCATTGAGTTGGCGACGGATGGTGCGACTTGAAACTGTCGTACTAGTCCAGGTTGTTGTGTAATTTCGTTCAGATTTTTTGGAGATTTGCAAACCTATACATATTTGGAAACTACAGAGTATAAGCAACCAGAAAACTAATGTTTCCATTTTCTTGGATGTGTGTATGGCGGCCATCTTGGATTTTCAAAAATGACCACGCAGGCATTTTGGTCAATATTTCAGCTTCTAAACCACATGGGGTCCTGGTTATAACAGCCAAACCTCTATTTTAAGGACAATGAATCCAAAGGCACCCAAGTACAATATTCCTCGTGACCACAGCGCAAATTATTATGCCAATTGTTATGTTAATTTAGGTCATGTAACTGATTAGCTGAACGCCTAAGTTTGGGATAACACTTAGGCAACATTTATGAATAACTACATCTAAATGGCCTTAAAGGAACGACAATCAGCTTCAATATCATTGCATAACAGAACACAATATCAGGCAAAATCGTTTACTGTGAAAAATCAATCATCATCATCATCTTTATCATCACTCTCGCCAATTACTGTACAAATGTTCTGAGAATCTTGATCATTCTGGCACTTTGTGGGGCACAAACAGAGATCTGTACAGATGAAGTAATTTTATTTCCCACGAACATCTGGAAGAGGAACCAATCTCCTCTGCACTGGCCATCCCGAAGATGACCTTGATGTCCGATTTACTGGACCATCGGTGTCCTGGTAGAAGCCATTATGAAATGGATCCAGGATCTCCTGCTGGGCCATGCTTGCCTGATCCCATACACTACACAGAATATGTGCCCTTAGGATAATTACATCTAAAATGGTCTTAAAGGAGAGATGATCAGGTTTATATCTTGACACACGCGATCACTTGTTATTATAGCATAACAGAACCCAATATTGGACTGTGTAATCAATCATCATCATCAATCTTCGTCATTCAATGTAATATCCCGAGAATCTTCATCATTCTGGCACTCTGTGCTGCATAAACAGAGATCTGTACATGATAAGTCCTTTGACCTGCAAGAGCATCTGGAAGAAGAACAGTCTCCTCTGCACTGACATCTGACCATCTCAATTATAGCCTTGGGGGCTGGGAGGACCACCGTTGTCATTGGCTTCACTTGACCTTCGGTGTCCTTGTAGAAGCCATTCTCAAGTGGATCCAGGATCTTCTGCTGAGCGACGCTTGCCTGACCCCATACTCTGGCCTGGACATGTGCCCTCAGGATGTGCTGCTTAAGAGCGCCAAGAGTAGGAGGAAGTTTCTGACTTTCAGCCTTGTGCTTGCAGAAAAGATGCCATCGCAGCTCAGGGATGCTCTTTATCTGGATGCCTTTTGGTGAGTATGCAGCACACACGAATTCAGCTAATGTGGACACCATCTCTTCAGTCACTTCAGTGGCCTCTGTAAGCATCTGCAGAGCCTTGACGATATCTTCACCTGCTTTCATGAAGACCTGCAGCCAGGTTGTCTTGCCTATTCGAGAGGAGCTCCCTGTGTTGTCTGCCCCTGTGAATGCATGGAAGGCAGGCAAAGCCTTTGCTCTTTCGGCACCAAAAGTTCTCCATATGGGCTGTACTTCAACAACACCAGAAACCATCGAAACACTTGTGTTTCTTAGCAGGAGGTCATAGTTTGCTATCACCAGCACTAGTACATCGGTGTCTGGAGAGAACACCACTAACTCTGCATCAGATGAGTTTCGATGTGATGCCAGCACCGCCTGTTGGATCAGCAGTGTGTCCGCTTCTTCGTGGTTGTTACCCTCAAATAACAGTTCCCTGTTGCTCTTAGTATGTCCTGCAGCAGTTGTAATTATCAGCTTGGAAGAGTCCTTGTTGTATTCATTGGTTTTTGCTGCAAGATACTCGGTGAGATCAGCATTTGTTTTGTCATGAGGAAGGAAGCGGCTCATTGGAATATGATTGATGTTTGTGTCATCTTTGACTTGATACTGGACTGGGTCCTTTCCCTGTCTCCTTTTCTCCCTTGTTGTAGTCTTCAGAGAATCAACCCTGTAGGTATCAAACACGAGAATGATCTCATCACAGTCCCTCGTTAGACACACCAGCCTCTCATTGAACAATCCACTGAGATCTTTCACCGTCACTACTGTGGCAGGTTTCTTTGTCAGCTTCTGCACAAGCACCATACCATCCACAAGAGCAACTTTCCGACTGGAATTGGTACCTTCCTTAGATGTTTAGTCGATGGTTTCTGTATCCATTGCATCTTTCGACAGGAGGCTTGCAAATTGGATCTGTTGCTGATCTTCTTGGGATGTTTCAGCTGTTCCCAACTTCTCGAGTTGGTGAATCAACTTTGACTTGTCCTTGCATTGCAGCATTGTGCCATCTGGGGCAAACAGTGCCCGTGGTGTCAGAGTGAATTCATAGTTTCCAATGGCGTGTTTCTGATCAATGTTTCTGCTTGATCTGCCAAGGACCATAAGCCGTCCATACAGATCCTTGGTCTCCATCAGATCTACAGTACTGTCTCGACGTTTCACAGTGGTTTTCACGTTTGCAGACATGTACATTTTGTTTTTCTCTTTCTTCACTGGTGTCCATAGGCTGACATCCCCGTTGATTCGCTCTGAGACGTAATATTCATAGAGCTTTTGACCAGTGACATCAATGTTCAAGATCTGAGGTACAAACTCATCTGGGATGTAGGCATGGGTGAACAGATTGTGCAGCCCATCCCCCTCAGTTGCAAATGGATTGCCGTGACAAAGTATGGCCGTCTTAATTTTATCAACTGTGTCATGCTCACTCTTGACTGTACTTGATCCAAGGTCATGATGCTCTGTGATCTTGCCATCTACACTGCCGAACTGACTCTTAAACTCTCTAGACAAGCTTGAGAGCTCCGGTGTGGCCATGAAGAATCTGTCTAGCATTGGAGTCGATTCTGGGTTGTTGTACAAGTGAGCCTTTCTTCGCATCATCAGATTGGCACAACACACACAGCTTCCAGTTCGTGGATTCCTGGGTTTGATGCGTCCCTTGACAAAGGCTAGGTATCTCACTCATGATATATACCTACTGGAATCTGCAAATACAGCAAATGAAACCACCACCTATAAACACAGCCACCACCATCACAGTATTGACACAGTTCACATATTGACACATGTCAGTATGTGTTGTACACATTAATGCCATAAAATGCAGCGGAAAATAGCTTGACAAAGGCATAATGGCCCCCAGAAGTGATTTACCACATTATAACTGGTACCATTGTATTCTCCGCCCCTGAAAATGTATGTTTAGCCGTTCAAATGAAGACCCTGGGTGGTTTAGAAGCTGAAATATTGAGAAAATTGCATTTGCGGGAGGTCATTTTTCAAAATCCAAGATGGCCGCTATATATACTTCATAGAAAATGGAAACATTGGTTTTTTTGTTGGTTCGGCTCTGTAGCTTCCAAAAATATACAGGTTTGCAAATCTCCAAAAAAAACTGAACGACAGCCTAGCTCTGAACATAGTGAACCGGACTATACCTTGTGTCTGAAGGTCAGCTGGGTCTGTTTGGCAGTTGATCGGGATGCTTTCTACACCATTCGAACAATCCTTCACTGATTCGATCATCAAGATCTTCGATCATCAAGTTTTCTCTTGTGGCCACGTCCAGGGAGGTTGGCTACAGTGTCATCGGCCTTAAACCTCCTGATAACATTGTGTACGGTGGACACAGGAACATCACTGTCTCTGGAGATGGACTCGTAGCCGTGAGATTGTCCGTGCTTGGTTACAATCTTGTGTCTGACCTCCTCAGACAATTCTCTGGTTTTATTTATTTTCTCCATGCTCATTGCATTACACAGTGACACAAAACAGCAGAATGACTCCTTTTCTCCATTCAAACTGGTTGAATGAGTGATCTCCCCTCAGCCCAAATTTGGGCTAAGGGGTATTGTCGTCACGGGCATCGTCTGGGCGTCCATCAACTTTTGGTTTCCGTCAATTTCAAGGAGAACGGCTTGTCTGATTAAATTCATTTTTGCAGTGTGTGTTGGGGTTGGGTAGAGGAAGATTCCTTTCGAAAATGGGCGCGCTGCGATTTTCAATATGGCCGCCACGGTAGCCATCTTGAAATTGGTTTCGGTCAATTTCGAGCAGAACGGCTTGTCCAATTAAATCCATGTTTGCAGTGTGTGTTGGGTTTGAGTAAAGGAAGGGGCCTTTCGAAAATGGGCGCGCTGCGATTTTCAATATGGCCGCCATGGCAGCCATCTTGAAATTGGTTTCCGTCAATTTCAAGCAGAACGGCTTGTCCGATTAAATCCATATTTGCAGTGTGTGTTGGGGTTGAGTAGAGGAAGGTGCCTTTCGAAAATGGGCGCGCTGCGATTTTCAATATGGCCGCCATGGCAGCCATCTTGAAATTGGTTTCCGTCAATTTCGAGCAGAACGGCTTGTCCGATTAAATCCATTTTTGCAGTGTGTGTTGGGGTTGAGTAGAGGAAGGTTCCTTTCGAAAATGGGCGCGCTGCGATTTTCAATATGGCCGCCACGGCAGCCAACTTGAAATTGGTTTCCACCATGCATGGGCTGAGGGGTTACGCCCGCTTTGCGGTGCTATTTATTTTTATATTGCAGGCACCTGCAACTCACGACAGGTGAGATAAATTCCAAAGTAATGGAGAATCACCTGCTTGAAATCTAATTATTTCTAACAACGTGTAAAAGTTGCCAATAATATTGTCTGGGCCATTTTAAGATTTCTGTATGGAATAAGCTAAGATTTAGTATGTTTTCAGCTTTTTTTGTTTTGTTCCACTGCAAACCAAAGAAATGCATATGTGGATAACAAAATATTTTTTAATTTCAACAATTTTCTGGAATAAATTGCGCATTATTTGAAAAAAAGTGCAAGGGTGCCCATATTTTGGCCACGACTGTATGTGTCTGCATTTTTAAAATGCATTTTCGCAGCAAACGTTGTTCCGATTGACACAAAATTTTCACCATCGAAGCACCTTCTCCTGTAAAATGTTTCAGTCATAATTATGATGTCATAGGTCATTTGGTACGGGCGTCATTTTGGAAAAATCAAAAAAAAATTGGACCTCCATATCTCCAACACCGCTCCATGTAAAAAATTGAAACATGGCTCATTATCAAGTACTCCCCATGAGGAATTAATGATGATGTTATCGCTGCCTTCCTTTAGACATCATAATTCGACAAGGGAAGGGGAAGGAACATCAGTGAGGGCCGTGTGGGGGGCACGACCTCCTGCTTACTGGACAGAACCAGTCGTGGTCCTGTAAACCAATGCTAAGGGAAGGGGAGTGAATGGGAGAAATACTGGTGGGGTGTAAGGGTGTAGCTGTGTAGTGTACGCATTTTGGCCCCTAATTTCGTCAGTGCTCCTCCACCCCTAGGTTCCCAGCTCGAGTCACCAATGCAAGCAACACGTGGGCAAAGGGCAGGCACCAACATGAGCAGGCCGAGGCATTCACCAACAGGAGCACCATGCAGCAATAAGGCAAAGTCTAGGAGGCAGGTAGTCAGGGCGAGAGAGAGCTGATCAGGTAGGCAGGGCGAGAGAGAGCTAGAAAGAGAGCCTGAGGCCTTTTAGTAAGGCCCTGGCGAGGGTGGGGGGCACTCTGGAAGGTTCTTCGGTCTGTTGATTGGTGGGCCCTCGCATTGCCCTGCCCGCACTGGCCCTCCTGAAAGTTCAAGAAAGTTCCTCAGGCCCTGATTGGTGGCCTGTCGTTCCTCGTCACCAGCCTTCTCGAAGGTCCGTCAGCAAATTATAGTCCCTGATTGGTCAGTTGCCCGCCCCATTAGCCCTTCGTAGCCGGATGCTGTATCCGGTTGTTCCGGCCGGCGCACCGAAGGGATCTCTCCCCAATCACTACTGGGACGCCTGCCATTACCATCACAAGCACGGAGCAGATCCCGCTGCCTCCCGATCTCTTTCAGGAATGAACGGATCATCGAGACAGGTCGCTAATGGCCAATTCGTGCCTGCAACACAGGCCGTCACTTTTGATTGAGCTAACCAGGTGTGGAATCGACGTCGTGTTTCATGAAAATACATGCTACTTTAACGGGAAAATAAAACCAAGGGAAAATAAAAAGTGTATGAATTTAAGGTTGTATTTATGGCTTGTGTAAGGAAATTCCACTCGGGAATAAATAAAAGGTGCGATGTTTCTTTGGTGCTATGTTTATATTAGCGCGCATACAGTGCATCAATGAAATCGTATGCACTGTCCTTATCTCATAATGAGGCTCCTCATCCCACATGCCACTCGTACGGGCTATCACCATCACACGCTTCTTTGTCCTCCATTGGACATATGGCTGCATTCATTTCTCAGACTCCGGCACGACATGCAAATGACACGGTAGGTAAATTAGAGCACCCGCTGGTATTACGTGCTGTCGAGCCTGTACGCACTGGACAGCGAATTATCCCTTTTGAGTGGATGGACCTCTCTACCCAGACTCCAATGCATAATGACATACTATCCTGTATAAGGGGAAGGAACAATGATAATCTTCTGCTATGAAATAACTATTCTGAGGGACCTGTATGGTGGTTGCCATTATGTCTTAGCGTTTTCCGAAAACCACAACAATGTGTTATTCCGCATGGGGAGTACTTTACAATGAGCCATGTTTTAATCTTTTCCATGAGTGGTTTCAGAGATATAGAGGGGCAAGGTTTTTCAGCTTTTCCAAGATGGCGCCCTACCACATAACCGATGACATCGTAATTAACAATAAAAATTCTACAGGATGAGGCGCTACTACAGTGAAGACCTCGTGTAAATCGGACAAAGAGTTGCAGAGAAAACTAATTTTAAAGGGAATAAACCCGCAAAATGCCGACGAAGAGACACACATACATACATACATACATACATACACCGGATGGACAGACAAACGCTGTTTCAGACGGCAGTGTCCTATGGGCTACAGAAAGTACTTGCAAGTGCATTGCTCCATGCTTACATTGTCCTACAGGCTATGCCGTAAAAACCTTAAAAAACAGAAGAGTTGGTTCGCACCAAGTCCTTCTCTAGACTGCGCAGGGTAAGTATTATATGAATATCATGTAGCTTTTTTCAGCCTTTCCTATGGTTTGGCTCCTTCTGCTCGCTCAGGCCTCCAACCTTACCCAGCTCATTTAGGATGGATGTATTCCACCAGTAACTTCCTGGTAAAACTCCAAAAATCCTTCTCCAACCGTACCCAGCTCATCCAGGATGGATTCATTCCACCAGTAACCTACCGGTCAAATTCCCAAAATCCTTCTCCAACCTTACCCAGCTCGTCCAGGATGGATTCATTCCACCAGTAACCTTCCGGTCAAATTCCCAAACTCCTTCTCCAACCTTACCCAACTCATCCAGGATGGATTCATTCCAGCAGTAACCTACCGGTCAAATTCCCAAAATCCTTCTCCAACCTTACCCAGCCCGTCCAGGATGGATTCATTCCACCAGTAACCTACCGGTCAAATTCCCAAAATCCTTCTCCAACCTTACCCAGCTCGTCCAGGACGGATTCATTCCACCAGTAACCTACCGGTCAAATTCCCAAAATTCTTCTCCAACCTTACCCAACTCATCCAGGATGGATTCATTCCACCAGTAACCTACCGGTCAAATTCCCAAAATCCTTCTCCAACCTTACCCAACTCATCCAGGATGGATTCATTCCACCAGTAACCTACCGGTCAAATTCCCAAAATCCTCTCCAACCTTACCCAGCTCGTCCAGGATGGATTCATTCCACCAGTAACCTACCGGTCAAATTCCAAAAATCCTTCTCCAACCTTACCCAGCTCGTCCAGGGTGGATTCATTCCACCAGTAACCTACCGGTCAAATTCCCAAAATCCTTCTCCAACCTTACCCAGCTCATCCAGGATGGATTCATTCCAACAGTAACCTACCGGTCAAATTCCCAAAATTATTCTCCAACCCTACCCAACTCATCCAGGATGGATTCATTCCACCAGTAACCTACCGGTCAAATTCCCAAAAGCCTTCTCCAACCCTACCCAACTCATCCAGGATGGATTCATTCCACCAGTAACCTACCGGTCAAATTCCCAAAATCCTTCTCCAACCCTACCCAACTCATCCAGGATGGATTCATTCCACCAGTAACCTACCGGTCAAATTCCCCAAATCCTTCTCCAACCCTACCCAGCTCGTCCAGGATGGATTCATTCCACCAGTAACCTACCGGTAAAATTCCCAAAGTCCTTCTCCAACCTTACCCAACTCATCCAGGATGGATTCATTCCACCAGTAACCTACCGGTCAAATTCCCAAAATCCTTCTCCAACCTTACCCAACTCATCCAGGATGGATTCATTCCACCAGTAACCTACCGGTCAAATTCCCAAAATCCTCTCCAACCTTACCCAGCTCGTCCAGGATGGATTCATTCCACCAGTAACCTACCGGTCAAATTCCCAAAATTCTTTTCCAACCCTACCCAACTCATCCAGGATGAATTCATTCCACCAGTAACCTACCGGTCAAATTCCCAAAATCCTTCTCCAACCTTACCCAGCTCGTCCAGGATGGATTCATTCCACCAGTAACCTACCGGTAAAATTCCCAAAGTCCTTCTCCAACCTTACCCAACTCATCCAGGATGGATTCATTCCACCAGTAACCTACCGGTCAAATTCCCAAAATCCTTCTCCAACCTTACCCAGCTCGTCCAGGATGGATTCATTCCACCAGTAACCTACCGGTCAAATTCCCAAAATCCTTCTCCAACCTTACCCAGCTCGTCCAGGATGGATTCATTCCACCAGTAACCTACCGGTCAAATTCCCAAAATCCTTCTCCAACCTTACCCAGCTCGTCCAGGATGGATTCATTCCACCAGTAACCTACCGGTCAAATTCCCAAAATCCTTCTCCAACCTTACCCAGCTCGTCCAGGATGGATTCATTCCACCAGTAACCTATCGGTCAAATTCCCAAAATCCTTCTCCAACCTTACCCAGCTCGTCCAGGATGAACAAACGTTCGCATAAACAACCTGGATGTAGCATAGTCTGCACCATTTAAATGCAGTAATTAGGATAAAGAAAGGGGGACATGTTGATGAGGGGATGTGACACCTGGTTAAGTTGGTTGTAACAAGCATGGATTTGTATTCTTGTTTGAACGCCAAACCATCTTTAACTGGAGTAACAAACGGTTCCCCGAAATACTCTTTCTTCATATCCTCGTGTGCAATTTGCTAACACCATGAACCAGGCATCACATGAACATGTCTAAATACCTCAAAAACATGTAGGATTGATGATGGAGGATGTTTGAAAGTCAGAGCAAAAGTGGATTTTCATGCTTTTGAAAGTGAAGTGATTGCATCAGATTGAACTTGAACCTCTGACCTTAACTTTACTTCTGAACCTCAGAGTGATATCATGCGTCCCTGGAGGGCTTTTTGGGGCCTAGCACTGGCCGGAGCTTCAGCCATTCTACTTGGTGCATGTCTGAAACTCTGGCAGGATCCCACCTCACCAACAGGTAACCAAAGCATCTATATACTCATTCATTCATTCACACTCAGCCGTTTATTTGATTAATTTTATCTTATCTTGGTACATCAGTCATTTGTACCATGCAGTTTAGATTATTGCAATATATATTCTGATCAATGTCAAGTTTCATTCACCATTTTATTGTATATAACTTGTGTTGGGGGGGGGGGGGGGTTACTGCTCGGGAACGAGGGTGATATTATGAAAGCTCGGCTGCATGTTTCGGGCCGACAGCCTGATGGAAGATCACCAAAGTTCTTTCTATGCCAACCGACCACCTCCAGGCACCTATCCCACTCCACACCATTCTTCAGCTCCGACCTTCCCTCTCTCCCTCTATATTCACCATAACTTTGCTTTAAGCAATTCCCCGCAGCATTTCATTTGGGTTTCCCATTCTATGATCCATAGATCAGTGGTTTCAGTTTCACTTTTCAACATCAGTTTCACTTCGAGATATCGGTTTAGATTCATCATTGCAACTTGTGATACGACACTTATAGTGCACGGAAAAGTTTGGCAAAACCGATTTTGGGAGGAAATGTTTTCCAATTATGTAAGGGGTCTAAAGTTTTTTAGGGTCATAAAGGGTTCTAAAGTGTTTAAAGAATCAAGGATCTTAAAAGGGCCAAATGGGGTCTAGAGGTGTCTCAGGACAAAAGAGCAAAAGGGGGCAAAAGTGTCCAAATGGTCTTTAATTGGCCAAAGACCTCCGCACCTCCGCTCCCACCCGCAACCTCCGCTCTGCTGGTACCAACCTCCTGACCCCCCCCCCCCCATCCGGACCAAATTCAGATCCTGGGGGGACAGGGCCTTCTCCATCGCTGCTCCCACCCTCTGGAACTCACTACCTCACACCATCAGAGACTCCTCCTCACTCACCACATTCAAAACATCACTAAAGACCCACCTGTTCAACACTGCATTCAACATTCAACCCACAGCATTTAACCCCTGACTATCTCTTCTCCTTCTCCCTCCTTTTGCTTTAAATATTTCCCTATTGATTCTTGTCTTTTTGCAATTGTTGTTTTCATGTTTTGTTATGCATTATGTTTTGCACTCTGTCAAAGCGCCTTTGGGCTTCATGAAAAGCGCTATACAAAATAAATGAATTATTATTATTATTATAAAGAGTCTTAAAAAGTCAATCGGTCTAAAGTGCCAAAGGTGTACATCTCTCAAAAGGGTCGACATGGGTATGAAAGCGTCTAAAAGGGTGTAAAGGTCTAAGGGGTGTAAAAGGTCTAAGGGGTGTAAATGGTTGAAAGTGGTCTAAGGGGTGGAAAGGGTCTAAAGTGTGTAAAGGAGTGAAGGTGTAGTAAAGGCATTACCTCGGTTTTGTAAATATATTAACTCGGGAGTGCAACACGACAATAACAGGCCAAATGACCTCCTCATCACCGTCACGGTAAAAAGCACATTTTCAGGTATATCGTCGTTAAAAGTCTGACGGTAGAAAGTTTGGTTGTGATTAACCTTGGGAGCTCAAAGTAGTGAGATACCAAACAAAGAGCAAAACAACAAATCACCTTGATGTGAGGATGAGGTAATCATTGGAGGTTCTTCACGCGTTGCCAAGTAACGTTTGGAGTTGGCATCACGTGGGACCTTTCTTCGACAAACTATTTTTTTCACACTTGAGAGTGATGTTAAATGAGTATTAAAATTACCTGTAAATCTTTGTATAGGTTGTGTTTGTACTATTTTCGGTTTTTGAATAATTAGCGCATTTGAGAGGTCACGTGATTCCTTCTTTGCTGAAATTAATGATCATGGTAACGTCTTAATTAAGAGTTGTTTATATCGATATCCGTGTTGAAATCCGATAAAATTGGGCTTTTTATAAAGATTTGTATATGTGGATCGACCTTCAAAGATCATGGCGACAGGTGGCGGCTCGGATGGTTTTAAGTTATGAATTGTGAGAAAATAACTGTTTCAAAACCCCTATTTATGTGCAGGGTGGTAAAAGATGCTATTGTGGCGGGCACAATGATCAATAATTCCGCGCACCAGTGGGTGGCGCGAGCGTCCGGGCATGGAACTGAGATACATGCCCCGCCTTTCGGCCGATCGGCCATGCCCGGGGGCAAGGCGTGGCCTCGGGACATATATGCGGGCTCGAAGGTCGAGCCCGCCCAGTGCCGATGTGCGAGCTTGTAATAAAGTGCTTTTGTTTGTACCACGCGTTGTGGCCTACCTTTTTGGCAAACGAGTTGTGTGTGCACAGCACCACACTGGTGACCCCGACTGGTTCAGCCGTCGCTGATCCCCGAACGTGCCATGGCTACCAACGCCATCGCCATCAAACTCCCGGAGTTCTGGGAAGCGCAAGCTGACATTTGGTTTGTGCAGGCCGAAGCTCAATTCCAACTCCGGGGCATCACAGCGGACGAGACCATGTACTACCACGTGGTCGCCGCCCTCGGGCCCGGCACTGCCGCCCGCGTCGTGTCCATCCTTCGGCGCCCGCCGGGCGACCACAAGTACGCGGCGCTCAAACGTCTCCTCCTCGCCACGTTCGGTCTCACGGAGGTCGAACGCGCCGACCGCCTCCTGGACCTTCCCGCCCTCGGCGACACACGACCGTCCGTTCGGATGGATTTTCTGCTGTCCCTTCTCGGAGACCAGCACCCGGATTTCCTGTTCTGAGCACTTTTCCTCCGCCAGCTACCTGCACAGGTGCGCCTCGCGCTGGCCGGTTCAAAAATAACGGAACCCCGTGCCCTGGCCGGAGAGGCCGACAAATTTTTCGCGGCATGTGACACGCGGTCGGTGTACGGTGCTGCCGTAGTGGATCCCGGGGCGGAGGCTACAGCCCCCCCCTGCTTCCCTAGTGGCCGCTGCTATGCCCCGCCCACTATCGCCGCCGCCGGCACGGCTGACGCGGCCGCCACCGCCGCAAACCTGGTGCTACTATTACGCCAGGTTCGGTCGCAAGGCTAGAACGTGCCGCCCGCCGTGTTCTTTTGACGGGTCGGGAAACGACCGGGCCGGCGCTCACTTGCGGCCATGAGCGTCGGCCATTCCGGCCGCCTACTGTTCATCACAGATACCTCGTCTGGTCATCGTTTTCTGTGCGACACGGGAGCGCAGGTAGGCGTCCTCCCTGCCTCCGCATCCGACAAGCAAGCCGCGGGCCGGGGCCCCGCTTTGCTTGCCGCCAACGGAACACCCATCTGCACATTCGGGAAGCGTTGCCTCTCACTGCGGTTCGGAGGGCAGCGCTTCCAATGGTCGTTTGTCACCGCCAGCGTGCCAATGGCCCTGCTCGGTGCGGACTTACTTTGTGCGCATGGGCTGTTGGTGGACGTTAAGCGTCGACGTCTCGTCCAGGCCGAAACCTTCAGCTCGCTCGCTTGTTCGCTGAGTGGCTCGTTGAGCAGCTCGCTGAGCGTCTCACCGAGCGGCTTGCCAAGCGGCTTGCTGAGTGGTTTCATCCCTGCGAGGTTAGTCTGTACGCTTCCGGCAGCGGACTAGTTTACCCGCCTCCTCGCCAGTTTCCCGGCACTCACGCAGCCCACCTTTTCAGCGGTGGCCGTCAAACACGGGGTGGAGCACCATATCCCCACCGTCAGCCCACCGGTCTATGCCCGGGTGCGCCACCTCGACCCCACGAAGCTCGCCGTCGCGAAAGCGGAGTTCGCCACGCTGGAGCGGCTGGGCATCGTACGGCGCTCCAACAGCGCATGGGCCTCTCCTCTGCACATTGTGCCCAAACCCGGCAGCAGATGGCGGCCGTGCGGTGACTACCGCCGGCTCATCGATGCCACCACCCCCGACCACTACCCGGTCCAGCATATTCAAGACTTTTCCGCCCGGTTGGCAAACACGACCGTTTTCTCCAAGGTGGACCTCATCCGGGGCTACCACCAGGTCCCCGTACGACCGGACGATGTACCAAAGACGGCCGTCATCACCCCTTTCGGCCTCTTTGAGTTCCTGCGGATGCCTTTTGGGTTGAAAAAGGCAGCCTAGGCGTTCCAGCGGCTCATGGACAGCGTCTTGCATGACTTACCTTTCATCTACGTCTACCTGGACGACATCCTAGTCGCGAGCGCGTCCCGGGAGGAGCACCTGCTCCACCTCCGCACGCTCTTCGAACGCCTGGGCCAGCACGGCCTGATAATCAACCCCGCGAAGTGCCGTTTCGGCGTCACCGCCATCGACTTCTTGGGGCACCGCATCACCAGGCATGGGGCCATCCCTTTGCCGGCCAAGGTGGAGGCGGTCAGGAGTTTCCTGCGCCCCCGCACGAGGAAGGGGCTCCAGGAATTCCTGGGCATGGTGAACTTTTATCACCGTTTCGTGCCCCACGTCGCCCAGCTCCTCCGCCCCCTGCACGAGGCCCTCCGGGGCAAACCGGGCAAAGGTGACATTGCCTGGACGGAGCCGATGCCGCGGCATTTGCGGGCGCAAAGCTGGCCCTGGCCAACCCCACCATGCTGGCGCACCCGGCGCCCGATGCACCGATCGCCCTCACCACTGACGCGTCGGACTACGCGGTGGGCGCGGTGCACGAGCAGTGGGTGAGTGGTGCTTGGCAGCCGCTGGTGTTTTTTAGACGGCAGCTTCGCCCGCACGAATGCCGCTACAGCACCTTTGACCACGAGCTGCTCGGGCTCCACCTGGCGGTCCGACACTTCCGCCATCTGCTCGAGGGCCACCCGTTCACGGCTTTCGTCGATCACAAGCCCCTTGTGTTCGCGATGGCCAAGGTCGCCGAGCCATGGTCGGCCCGGCAGCAACGTCACCTCTCTGCCGTGTCCGAGTACACGACGGACATCCGTCACGTCGCGGTAAAGACAACCCGGTGGCGGATTGCCTTTCCCGGTCCGTCGCGCACGCGGTCCACCTCGGGATCGACTATGCCCGGATGGCGGAGGACCAGACCACCGACCCCGACGTCCAGGCCTTGCGGACCGCCGTCACGGGCCTCCGCGTCACTGAGGTGCCATTCAACGTCGCGGGCACGGCCCTCTTGTGCGACGTCTCCCTCGGCCGGCCTCGCCCCATCGTGCCCGCTGGCTGGCAGCGCCCGGTTTTCGACGCCATCCACGGTCTGTCCCACCCGGGCACGAAGGCCTCCCAGAAGCTGGTCACGGCGAAGTTCGTCTGGCATGGCCTCAGGAAGAACGTCCGCGACTGGGCCAGGACGTGCCTCGCGTGCCAGCGCGCAAAGGTCCACCGCCACACCCAGGCCCCGTTGGCCCCGTTTACGGTGCTCAAGCGTCGGTTCGACCACGTCCACGTCGACTTGGTGGGACCTCTGCCCCCCTCACGGGGGTTCACCCACCTCCTCACCATGGTGGACCGCACCACCCGGTGGCTGGAGGCTGTGCCATTGGCGGCGACGGCTGCGGCTGACGTCGCGCAAGCCTTTATCGCCACGTGGGTTGCCCGGTTCGGTGCCCCCTCGGACATCTCGTCCGACCGCGGCCCCCAGTTCACCTCGGAGCTCTGGGGAGCGGTGGCGCAAGGGCTCGGCGTCAAACTGCACCGCACCACGGCCTACCACCCCCAGGCCAACGGCCTGTGCGAGCGCTTTCATCGCTCAATGAAGGCCGCGTTCCGGGCCAGCCTCCGCGACGGCAGCTGGGCCGACAGGCTCCCCTGGGTCCTGCTGGGCCTCAGGACGGCGCCCAAGGACGACCTGCGCACGTCCTCGGCGGAGCTGGTCTTCGGACAACCGCTGCGGGTGCCGGGCGAATTTATCCCCGACTCCACGGCTCCTTGGTCCACCCTGCTCCACGACCAGCTCCACCCTGCAGGAGACCGCCAGGAGGTTCGCCCCGGTGCCGACGGCACACCACGGTTGCCCATCCTCCCACATCGCCCTGGAGCGTCGCACGGCGGAGTACGTTTTCGTCCGGCATGACGACCACCGGGCACCGCTGCGGTCCCCGTACGACGGGCCCTTACCCGTGCTGGAGACTGGGGACAAACATTTCACCGTGGACATCGGCGGTGCCCCGGATCTTATCTCCGTGGACCGCCTCAAGCCGGCCCACCTCGATCTGGACCACCCCCCGCAAGCAGCTCTGCCTCCGCGTCGAGGCCGCCGCCCGGCTGTCAGACCCCCGGCACCCCCCAGCCCCGCCTAACCGGTACCCAACCCTGTAACCCTGCACGCATTGCCAGAAGGCGTTTCGGCCGGGTCATCCGGCTTCCCCGCAAGCTCACCCTTCAGGTGCGCAGGAATTCTGGGGGCGCGCGTGTGGCGGGCACAATGATCAATAATTCCGCACACCAGTGGGTGGCGCGAGCGTCCGGGCATGGAACTGAGATACATGCCCCGCCTTTCGGCCGATCGGCCATGCCTGGGGGCAAGGCGTGGCCCCGGGACATATATGCGGGCTCGAAGGTCGAGCCCACCCAGTGCTGATGTGCGAGCTTGTAATAAAGTGCTTTCGTTTGTACCACGCGTTGTGGCCTACCTTTTTGGCAAACGAGTTTGGCACCACACTATCCTATAAAGTTTCATGGCGATTAACCTTGGGAGCTCAGAGGAGTAGGTTCACAAACAAACAAACAAACAAACAAACGGACAATTTCACTTTTATATTTATAGATTGTTGCATTTTATTTGTCGTTTGTTTTTTAACTCAACTGGACTACCGTCCAGTTGAGTTCATCACATACTGAAACCTCCGGCATCCGGCGTCTGTCGTCGTCCTCGTCGGCTGTCGTCCGTTAACTTTTTGATGTTAACACTCCAGCGTCCACAAATATCAACCGATTCTGATCAAACTTGACATGCGGCATCCTTACCCCAAGGAGCAGGTTGGTATTACATTTCAGCCCGATCCGTTGAAAAATGGCGGACGTAGGCGACAATTTTGTTTTTGGTCATGAAAACGACGTTAACACTCTAGCGTCCACAAATATTAATAGATTTTGATCAAACTTAGAATGTTTAACCCTTAGCACACAAGTTAGGTTCCTATTGCATTCCAACCCGATCCGTCACACAATGGCCGCCATAGGCCGCCATATTGTTTTCAGCTCCGAAACGACGTTAAGACTTTAACATCCACAAATATTTATGGATATTGATCAAACTTGGTGTGTGAGACTCTTACCACACAAGGTAGGTTGCTATCGCATGTCAACCCGATCTGTCACAAAATGGCCGCCATAGGCCGGAATATTCTTTCAGCTCTGAAACGACGTTAACAATCGAGCGTCCACATATATTGACGAATTTTCATGAAACTTGGCATGTGAGACCCGACCTACTTTAAAGTTGTCCAGTCAGTTCAGTTGAGTTATGCTTCCCTGGAAGCTCTAGTTTGTTTGTGGGTCTGAAAATAAACCTGTGTGGCTTCCTTTCAGGCAACTTACCTTTCTCCCCTCTGGGATGATGCTCCTGCCTCACACCCAGCTCAGCTTCACGCTGTTGAGACCAAAGCTTTTAGAATCATTGGAATCTCCCGCGATGAAGCTAACTCTGAGGGCCTTTCACTCACTCACCACAGGCAGGTTGGTGGACTTTCTGTCTTCTCCTGACTCCTCTCCAGCCAGGCTACCCCAGCCCTGTCTGTGCTATGTCCCCCAAATATTCTTACAGGTCGCACAAGGTCTGCCAGTAATGCTCTTCTGGTGAAACTGCCAAAATTAAGACTCTCTGCTCACCTTCACTCTTTCATTCCCCTTTTCTCCCGCCTCTGGAACAAACTCCCACACTCACTTCAATCACACTCCTCCCTCCAGGTCTTTAAAACAGCTGTTCACCACCATCTCTTATCTACCCCCATCCGAAACCTTGATCTTTTCTATCCACGTTAATTTCACCCCAGATCCATTTCCTTGAAATACCAACTTCTTCCCTGGAAGTCCTAGCAGTGTCCATGTTTTTACACCTCTCCCACCCCCTTACCCCCACCTTCCCATGCCTCCTCAACCCCAAGCTCTCTCCCTCCCGCAGATCTCCCGATGTCCCTGTTCTCTATTGTTGTACTTATGTGCTTCCCTCTCTCTCCCCATCTTATCTTCCGCTCCCTTTAATATGTTTTTTATGTGTCGGTTTGTTTTTTTGTGATGAATGTTAGCTCTTACACGAGCCTCGATCCTGTATACAAAAACAAACAAACAAACAAACAAAAAATGTGCTTTGGTTCATTCACCAGGGCGCAACCAGACCAACCGCCAATTTTGACTACGTGCCTCGGAATTAAGGACCGTTACGGCTTTCCGTCGTCCAGTGATGTGAATCGCCGGGCTGACGCAATAGTATATATATACAGTCACGTGAAAAAGTAAGTACATCCCATGTAAAGTTTTGACTTTTTCAACATATTTCAACATACAGCTATTTGATCTTCATTTCAACAATATTGACAGATAAAGGTGATATAATATAACAAATATCATGAAACATTTAAATTTTGTAGTCCATTGTACAATTTAAATAAACATAAATGCAGAATTTCGCATGTGGAAAAAGTAAGTACACCCTTGGCTCTAATAGGTAGTATTGCCCCCTTTGGCAGAAACAACCTCAAGTAGGCGTTTCTTATAACTGTCTACCAGTCTCTGACATCGACTGGGAGAATTTTTTGCCCACTCCTCCATGCAGAATTATTTCAGCTGTGCGATGTTTTTTTTTTTTTTTTTTTTTTTTTTTTTTTTTTTGTATACAAGGTCGAGGCTCGTGAAAGAGCGAACATTAATCACACAGAAAGACAAACCGACACATAAAACATAAAACATAGGGAGCGGTAGACGGTAGACAAGATGGGGAGAGAGGGGGAAGGACACAAACACAACATTTGAGAGCAGGGACCGAGAGACATGGAGACATCGAGAGATCTGAGAGAGGGCGAGGGCTTTGGGGGGGGGGGGGGCGTGGGAAGGGGGCGGTGGGAGAGGTATAAAACATATGGACACTGCCAGGACTTCCAGGAAAGAAGTTGGAATTTCAAACAAGGTGGATCTGGGGTGAATTAGCGGGGGTAGAAAAGATCAAGGTTTTGGATGGGGGAAGATAAGAGATGGTGGTGAACAGCTGTTTTAAAGACCTGGAGGGAGGAGTGGGATTGAAGGGAGTGAGGGAGTTTGTTCCAGAGGCGGGAGAAAAGAGGAATGAAAGAGTGACCATGTTTGAGGGGTTTCTTGCATGCACAGCTCGTTTCAAATCCCCCCACAACATCTCGATGGGATTTAGATCCGGGCTTTGACTTGGCCATTCCAGAACCCTCCATTTCTTTCTCTTCAGCCATTCCTTGGTGGATTTACTGGTATCTTTAGGGTCATTGTCATGTTGCAAGGTCCACCTTCTGTTGAGCTTCAACTTTCCAACAGATGGCCTCACATTATCCTCAAGCACCCTCTGGTACAATGAAGAATTCATAGTGGATTATATGATGGTGAGCTGCCCAGGCCCTGATGCAGCAAAGCTGCCCCAAACCATAATATTTCCACCACCATGCTTTGCAGTTGGTGTCAGGTTCTTGTGGTCAAATGCTGTCTTTGGTTTTCGCCAAAACATGTCTTCTGGTACTGTGTCGAAATAGCTCTACCTTTGACTCATCTTTCCAGAGCACATTGTTCCAGGAGTGCTGGTCTTTGCCTAGGTGTTCATTGGCAAACTTTAGTCTTGCCCTGATGTTCTTTCTGTGCAGCAAAGGTGTCCTCCTGGCACACCTCCCATGTAGATCAAATTTGTGCAGCCTCTTTCTAATGGTAGACTCGTGCACTTTGACATCAACTGTGGCAAGAACTACCTGTAGGTCCCGTGATGACATTCTGGGGTTCTTAGAGACTTCTTTCAGCATCTTGCGGTCTGCTCTCGGGCTGAACTTACTGGGGCGGCCTGGCCTGAACAAGTTGGCAGTTGTTTGAAATCTTCTCCACTTGTAGATGATCTTCCGGACAGTCGAATGATTGATTTCAAATTGTTTGGAGATCTTTTTAAATCCCTTCCCAGACTCGTAGGCATCTATAACCTTCTTTCTGAATGCATCAGAGAGCTCTTTTGATCTAGGCATGGTGACGCCGCACACTTCATCAACAAAGAGCAAACCAAACTAAATGTCTGAGGTTTAAATAAGACAGGTTCCTCCAAGATCCTCTCTAACGATGTTATAATCATTTGCACCTGAGCTGGTGCACCTGATTCTAATTTTAGGTATTAGAAGTAATGATAAATGTCGGGGTGTACTTACTTTTTCCACATGCGAAATTTGCATTTATGTTTTTTTAAATTATACAATGGACTACAAAATGTAAATGTTTCATGATATTTGTTATATTATATCACCTTTAGCTCTCAATATTGTTGAAATGAAGATCAAATAGCTGTATGTTTAAATATGTTGAAAAAGTCAAAACTTTACATGGGGTGTACTTACTTTTTCACGTGACTGTGTGTGTGTATGTATGTATGTATGTATATATATATATATATATATATATATATATATATATATATATATGTATATAAATATATACGTTTTTTATTGTAATGGATTTGAGAATCCTGTCTTTGTAAATAATAGGGCATGCCCGTACTATATATATATCTAAAATTATATCCCCCCCCTCTATTTACATGAAATGGTTTGGTTCTTTCGCAAAGCCAAAGCGAACGGCTTGCGAGTACGGTGACAATCCCCCCCCTCTATTTACATGAAATGGTTTGGTCCATTCGCAAAGCCAAAGCGAACGGCTTGCGAGTACGGTGACAATCCCCCCCCTCTATTTACATGAAATGGTTTGGTCCATTCGCAAAGCCAAAGCGAACGGCTTGCGGAGTTTGGTAAATAAATCGCCATAGCTCGGTAACTACTTCTCCGATTAATATGAAACCTTGAAAAGGCACATCCTCAGGTCCCCAGAAATATACCTGGCAAGTTTCAAGTATATCGGACCCGTGGTTGTCGAGAAACAGCGGTCACAGACACACAGACACACAGACACACAGACACACACACATACACACACACATACACACAGAGATTACTGGAATTATAGATAGATACCCCCATTGTAAATAATGTAATGATTCCTGTAAATACCTCCGTTCATGTAAAGGTCAAAGGTCGTCCCTTTAGCTAATCCATTGCATACACGTAGAAATCATAGGACCTTCTAAATAGTTATCTCTTTATTCTATGTCAGTATAAGGCTCTGTTTTTCCACGAGTTCTTTGCGTTGCACCAAATCAAATAAGATAGTTCCCCTTTTAGGTTTCCCCCAAATCGTCTCCTCAAAGTGCAAGTGACAGTTGGGCTGTTTTCGGCGGCGTTGGCCGCCGTTGCATTGGGCGGTTTTCATTACCATCATTTTCACCCCAAGACTCAATCGCACACGAGGCCAAGGAAGGGGCAGGAGCCGCCGGATCATGGGCGTGGCACCACCTCGTCATCAAAGGTGGAGCCAAAGAGCTTTTGCCCACCAATCAGCGCCGAGGTGAGCAAAAACCGGAGGCGTGGCATAGGAGTTGGCGGATCATAGCGCCATGCGCAATATAAGCGCGCAAGCAAGCCTTTTCGCAGCAGATGCAGATGCGTGACCCAGCTGAAGCAGGCAAGAGAGAAAGACGTGAGGGGGTGCTCATATTGCGGCAATAGACACCGATACCCTCTAGGGCCCTATTGTCGCCGGTTGTGGAGGCGCGGAGCTGCCGGCTGCTGTTCGCTTCAAGCCCGGAACGTGAACCTCGACGGTGTGCATTTGCCCGGACCTTCCTGCCCTGCCATCGGCTTGGACCTTCTCCTCCCTCCAGTGATTCCTGCCCTCAAATTCCCCATTCGTGTACGTGAGTTTGTTTTGTGTGTCTTGTCCCTGGGTATAAGTAAGCCTTCCTTGATAAATGGCTCGAACTTCGGGTTGCTAAAACCACTCGGCAACTAGTCCATCTAAAACCGTGGTTCGAGCGGGAGTCCCTTCCCTGCGTCGCGGTCAGGAGTGGCACTCAGGTCCTTGGGACTTTTCATTGACCAATTACCCTGGCTGCTCCCGACCGGAGGGAGCGTTGGGATTTCCAGGACTCACGTCGGTCAGTTATAGACAAGGGGCTAACCCCCCTTGGTAGGGGGAAAAGGCCGATGTTGAGATCCGTAACAATTGGTGTCGAGGAGTTGGGATTTGGACCCGAACCAAAATTTTAATCCATCTAGAAATTTGGTCGAAATTACGAGCGGCCGAAATTTTATTATAACATCTAAATTTAAGTCGTGCCATGGATAATCAAGGTGACCGGATGCCGGTAGGGGAGTTAGAAGAGGAGTTAGAAGCAGCCCAGGACTACAAAGAGGTGGGAGTAATGCGGGAGGAAAACAATACGCATTGGGTAGCGGAGGTTTCAGGCGCACAAAATGGCGGCCTCGCGCAGGCGCACAAAATGGCGGCGCCGCGGGCAAGTGGGAGGGATTGACATGCAGGCCCTCATTGCGCAGCTGCAGGCAGCCCTACAAATGAGCGTGGGAAGCCAACTTGAGCAATTAGGAGACCAAATTGAAGCAATAACGGACGAAATGAGGGCCGATAGAGAGGGAATGGAAAACAGAATGGGTGACCGAATTTAAAAAATGGGGGAGAACATTGACTGCGAGTTGGGCGAGCAGGTCCCAGGGGTACGCGATGAGGTAAAGCAGGTTGAAAAGCGCTGGTTGAGCGAGGTGGAGCAAAGCGCGGTTAAAATGACGGGTATAGAGATCGCGACCTGGGGTTTGGGGAAGCCGGCGACCGCTGAGGTAGAAGAGGGAATTTTAATAAAGCCAGCAGTCGTCGAAGATAAATAAATGAACAAATTGGTTATAGTTGAAATTGGGATCGGAGAGACGGACTTGGTAGAAAAGCACCAGCAGAAGGGAGGAATGGAAATTGCACAAAGTCTAAGTTCACATCCTGATGCCGTACTTGCTAATCCTTATAAAGATTTGCAGGTGTGCGTGGAGAGGAGGATCCCAAAGGTGAGTCGTGCTGTATATGGTGCTAAGAGGTTTTGCAGGAGAGTGTTTGGCGTGGAAAGTATTTTTGCGCGCTTGGGATCCCAGCGTACCGCGGTCGTTTGTGGGAGGTCCGTTGGGCGCTGTGTGAGAGAAAATGGCACGCGTGTGAGGAAAAGTGTGTGTCAAAGAGTGAGCATGTTACAAAGTGTGGGAGTGATACCGAGTGCGAGAGCGAATGCACGTCGGAGGGTCTCTGTGATACGGAGTGTACGTGCGAGGGTGAGAGTGACCCGGAGAGTGAGTTGGTGGTGGAGCGGGTGCGAGAATGCACACTGGGAATGGGAGAGAGTGTGCGAGAATGCACACCTGAGTTGGTGGTGAAGCACGTGATTGGGTGTGCAGAAGAGTGCACACCCATGGTTGTCACAGATGATGTGACCGAGGAGTGGGCGCGAGGAGGTGTGTTGAGGAAGTGTGCGAACTGCGAGTGTGTGCAAGAGGGTGCGCGAGAGGTGTGGTGTGTAACAGGGAGTGCAGTGGTGGAATTGACGAAGTGCATGGGATGTATGAGTGTGAAAGGGGTCGCGTATGCGAGTGAGCATGCGAGTAAGACATCGACGTGGACCGGGGCAGCGTTTAGGGCGACAGATAGCCGACGCGAGCACTCCGTGCGTGGTGCGCTTTGTTTGCAGCGAGGACCGGCCGGGACCGTAAGCGCGTCGCTCTTCGGAGCGTCGCGCACGATTCGGGCCGGGTCCCGCACTGAATGGTCGGTGCCGCGTCAGAGCGGCGATCGGCGCGATTCCGGGGGAGGGGGGCCAGGTCGGACCTTCGCCCCCTGGCGGGGACGGGGTTCCGACCGGGCGAGCTTCGGTCATCGGGCCGGAGACTGCAAGGTTCTGCGCCGAGATGGTGCGTGGAATCTCGGGCCGAGCATGCTGCCTCCCCAGAATCGTAAATGCCGGACGGACCCAACCTACAGTAGACAAACCACCCGAATTCATTGCTCGGCTTTGCGAAGCCGAGTTTTAATGAGGTAATGACGTACCGAGAGGCTCAGATATAGCGGACTGTGATGATGATAGTGTTTTGGATTCGAAATTGGGAATAGGGAAAATGATTGGCAGTAATGATTGGCAAACATGATTGGCAAATTTGATGGGTAGAAATGAATGGCAGTGATTGGCAAATTTTGATTTGCAGAAAATTGGATTGGTAAAATTTATAGTGGGAGATGCCCGAGGTGGTGGGATGGCAAATCCACCATCCCTCACATCATCCCGGGCACATGAGCACTAGTTATGGGGTTATGGCAGTGTAAACCAAGCCAGGGAGGGTTTGGATAATTGTATAGGGACTTAGAAATGACAATAGGTAACGGTAGAGGTAAGTAGCGACAGTGTACAGGTTGTCGGGGACGTAGAATAGATTAGTTGGATTATATCGACGCGCGATAATATAAGGGGTGACTGGGAAGCGCAAGTTTCAGAAGGGAGTAGTCATTTTAGATGATGCAGTTGTGCGTGCTGGTGAGAGTATTGAATGAGGATTGGTATGGAAGTTTTTTGCGGGTGAGCATGTTGAGCAAATGAGGAATTGAGGGGCAATGCTCGGGAGAGATGTGTGTATGAGCGTGGGAGAATTTGGGTGCCTGAGGCAATGGTTTGGAGAGTTAGAAGTGTATGGTGAAAAGTGCGATTGTGGGTTGTATTGAGCGTGGAAGTGTATGGAGCAGTGTATGAGGAATAATTGTGATTGTGCATTGTATTGAGTGAATGAAGAAGCCTGGGAGGAAGGAGGGTGCAGGTGGCACCAGGTGTGTGAGCACAGGTGTGCAAGTGAGTGAACAGTTGTATGGAGAATGGTTGAATAAATGGTATGGAATACATGAAGTGTGGAATGGATGGTGTGGAGTGAGTATGGTGGAAAATGTGGAGTGGAGTGGTTGGTGCGAAGGGAGTGTATGGGGAGGATGGACCCCATCACGAATACCCGGGGAGGGTAGTTTAAGAGTTAGGTAGAGGGTATAGGTAAATTGTGGTTGGATATTGGCATCTGTGGTGCGTGTGGAAGAATGGTGTTTGGATGGGTGCATTAGAGACGTGGAAATGGCTGGGCGTGTGGCCTGTTAGTGTGTGTAGTTAAATGGGCACTCCGCCACTGTGAGGATGTCGGCCAGGTGAGGCCGCAGGTGGGCTCTGGGAGCCGGTAGAGTTGTGAATGGGGCCCGAGGATCCGGAGGACGGACCCGGGTAGCCCAGTGCCAGAGAGGGCACCAAGGGGGGTAAGTGCCAGAGAGGGCCTTCCCCAGTTAGATAGGTTAGGTAAGGAGCAGGTAAGCTCGGAGGCAACTGCAGTGGTGGAGGTGTGCATGTGGGTAGACCTGCTGGGAGAGCCACACGACTCAGCCCAGAAATTGTGCGAAGGCACAGGGAGTTGAATCTGGGGAGTGAGACCCCAAATTGATGGGCACCACAGTTTGGTCAATCGGAGTTTGGTTCTTAAAACCACATAGAGTAAGACGGCCAATGGTTTGGCCGGGAAAGACCCCGGGTAGTGTAAAGTGTGTTAAAGTCATTTAGAAGGTAGATAGGATTGAAATCTCCTCGCACCATCTGCATCCACTTACCTGAGGTGACGACAGAACTCCACACCGTGCCATGTGTTGTTTTTTTGTGCAAATGTTTTGGAAATGTGAGACGCATTACGACGTGGGTGAGACATTGTGCTGGTTGTTGCATCTCTTCCTCCTTAAGAGGGATTGATGATGAATTGGTGATGGCAAATTTAGACATTGGGATTGTGGTGACGAATTTGGAATTAGGGGAGATATGGGAAAGATGTGACGGTAGAGACGAATTGTAAATTGTTTGTAAATATGGGGTAAGGGCAAGGGTAGAGTAGGTGATGGGTGGGGGGGGGGGGGGGTGGCGTACGGTAGGGACGAGCTTTCTCACTTCGCTCTCCGTGCGCACCTCGTTCTGCATTACCTGTTTTGATGTGTACCCTTGCGCCCTTGCCCTCGCTAACTCTGCGGCTTTGTCTTCCTTCCCCGACCCATGGATCGTGCTTTCTGGGCACTGAGGGGGAGCGTGCGGGAGGCCACGTCTGTGTGCCCGAATCCCCGCAATCGGCTGCTTGCATCGATGCACCACTTTATGGACCACTTTGTTGTGGCCGAGCACCACCATATGGACCATGGTACTGTGGCCGAGCACAACTGATGGACCCCACGTGTTGGGGCCTAGCCCCCCTGCTGGGACAGGCCATGATGGCCCAAGGGAGATCTTGCTTGCGGACCTCGGTGAGGTGGCACCAAGCCCACAGGTGAACCACCCATAGCTGGCCCCCTGTGGGCCATAAATAAAATGGACACTGTTGTGCTTTTTGTTTTTATTATGTCCAAATAGGCCGCAAGCAAGAAGATCAAGAAGAAGAACAAGAGTTGAGAACATCAAGAACGACAACGGCCAGCAGAGGGAGCAGAAGAGCAAGACCACGAGTTGTTGTTTTTTTTTATTGAACTGTGGTGACTGTGCACTTCGGTGCATTTTGTTGATTGGTGCTTTGGTGATTATTGGTGCTGGTGCGTCGATGCAGTGCATGCTGTCTCCTCCCTCCCACAGGAATTTCTTTTTGTCTCCCAAAAACAATGACAGGTCCAGGGTTGCGTTTTGTAAATAATGAAATGGTGTAACTTGTAAATGATGCTCCCCACCGTTCATGTTTAGTTTGAAAACCATTCCGTAATTCGGTTAACTGTGGGCGTGAATCTGTCAGGCAGAGTGCAACACAAATAGCGGGACATATTTATTTGTGTTTTAAAACTGTCGCACTCAGGGTCAGATTAATTGTTGAGGGAAATTACACCTGCGTGTCACATTAAGTAAAGTTTTATAGGCCCGGGACGTGCCTGGAGGAGGAAGGGGGCAGTGTAACGGATTTGAGAATCCTGTCTTTGTAAATATACCCCCATTGTAAATAATGTAATGATTCCTGTAAATACCTCTGTTCATGTAAAGGTCAAAGGCCGTCCCTTTAGCTAGTCCATCACATACACGTAGAAAATCATAGGACCTTCTAAATAGTTATCTCTTTATTCTATGTCAGTATAAGGCTCTGTTTTTCCACTAGTTCATTGCGTTGCACGGAATCAAATAAGATAGTTCCCCTTTTAGGTTTCCCCCAAATCGTCTCCTCAAAGTGCAAGTGACAGTCGGGCTGTTTTCGGCGGCGTTGACCGCCGTTGCATTGGGCGGTTTTCATTACCATCATTTTCACCCCAAGACTCCATCGCACACGAGGCCAAGGAAGGGGCAGGAGCCGCCGGATCACGGGCGTGGCACCGCCTCGTCATCAAAGGTGGAGCCAAAGAGCCCTTACCCACCAATCAGCGCCGAGGTGAGCAAAAACCGGAGGCGTGGCATAGGAGTTGGCGGGTCATCGCGCCATGCGCAATATAAGCGTGCACGCAAGCTTTTTCGCAGCAGATGCAGATGCGTGACCCAGCTGAAGCAGGCAAGAGAGAAAGAGATGTGAGGGGGTGCTCATATTGCGGCAATAGACCGATACCCTCTAGGGCCCTATTGTCGCCGGTTGTGGAGGCGCGGAGCTGCCGGCTGCTGTTAGCTTCAAGCCCGGAACGTGAACCTCGACAGTATGCATTTGCCCGGACCTTCCTGCCCTGCCATCGGCTTGGACCTTCTCCTCCCTCCAGTGATTCCTGCCCTCAAATTCCCCATTCGTGTACGTGAGTTTGTTTTGTGTGTCTTGTCCCTGGGTATAAGTAAGCCTGTATAGTTAAGTTGCACTGTGTCTATCTGCCTGTAAATTACTTTATTTCCTTTCTTCTCCTTTAGTTTTGTATAGTAATAATAAATATTTGTTCTTCCTTACCTTTGCCTCCTTCTTCATGTTCGTCCGATCGTCTTTGTCTTTTACCTATTGATATACGTGGCACGATTTGGCCAACGCTCAGGATCGGGTTAGTCCTTGATAAATGGCTCGAACTTCGGGTTGCTAAAACCGCTCGGCAACTAGTCCATCTAAAACCGTGGTTCGAGCGGGAGTCCCTTCCCTGCGTCGCGGTCAGGAGTGGCACTCAGGTCCTTGGGACTTTTCATTGACCAATTACCCTGGCTGCTCCCGACCGGAGGGAGCGTTGGGATTTCCAGGACTCACGTCGGTCAGTTATAGACAAGGGGCTAACCCCCCTTGGTAGGGGGAAAAGGCCGACGTTGAGATCCATAACAATATATATATATATTGTCGTGCGGCCGCCTCTGATAAAAATCAGGCGGTCACGGAAGCCGATCGCGAAGGCTGTAGCTCTCGAGGCGAAACTCTATGGCGGACTCCAAAAACAAAAAGTTACACCAAAGTGCGCGGGATGGAGGGGGACGGCACAAGAGCCCTGCAGTCTTACCTGTTCTCGGGGCGTCTCCAATGCTGCTGCAAATTAAATAAATCACACGGAAAACTGCGTTCAAGCATATACAGAAAATAATACAACGATTTATTAACGGTTCCGAGAACAAAGAAACGTGATGCTCTAAACCCACTATATGGAGTACTCCCACTCGACAGAGTTATTAAACAAACCACAGGGAAGACGACGAAATAAACAAAGAGGGTGTGTGTGTGTGGTGCGTTCTTAGCTTTGCTCGCTCGGAAGCATGGCGTGGAGATAGTGCAGGCCTCGGACAGCTAGGCCATGACACGTGGGCGGGAGGGGTCTTCCCGATGCGACTCGCTCGCCGGCCCTGGTCCTCTCGCACCGCAACTCTCAAACGCTCGCCCCATCCGAAGAACCATGGTTTCTGTGGCTGTCGTCTCTGCTCGGCACTTTGGAAATCGTGAGTGGTTGGCGATGGTACGCACGAGGCCACGAATGTGGCCACAAACGGGGCGAACCTCGGCACAACAGCCGCCCACACAAGCCCGTGATCCGATCGCAGTGAAGATGGGAGGGAATGAAGGCAGGAAGGAACGAGAGGGGAAAATGTCCAGTGCACTCTATCACGACTGAATTCTCTCAGCTCTCCCAAATGGCGTCTGCTCTGCCTCGTGTCCAAATCTGAACTCTTCTCCTTCTCCTCCGTGTCCATTGGTCCGCCCTCCCCCATGATGTCAAAAGATCCGCCCCCTTTTCATTGGGTCTCGGCAGGGCGTGTCCCAGCCTGCCCGTTTTGGTGGGTGTTGTTTTATTGATGTGAAAGGGAAGGGAATTAATTAATGTTGGTGCACTAGGGGCATGAATTCCTACTGTCTAGGTGCGGTGCCAGAAGGGACATTGGATTGACCACAGAGGTGGGAAAAAACACACAAAGTTACCCTTATTGCGCTGCCTACTTAGCACTTCCTGTCCCCGTTCAGGAAACACATATGCAATTATCCCGGCAGACGCCTACACATACTAACTTAAAGGTACATAGTGGGTTCTAGCTATCGAGACATCCCGGAGCATTTGACCTGCACAGATCTACCTGGCTCTAGATATTCCATTACCCCCCCGACATAACTATATATATATATATATATATATATATATATATATATATATATATATATATATATATACACTGTATATCTTTTTTTCTATGTATATATATATATAAGTTCAAAACACACCTGGTCACAAGTGTGCCGCACTGACCGGGTCCTCAGTCGAGGTCCTCAGCATCATCCCGTTTCGGCCCTTCAACCTCGATACGGTCAGCTAAGGTGGGCCAGCAGGGGCACGTACACATCCATATGCAGCAACTGCATCTGGATGCGTACATACCCCCACCCCCAGCCAGTGCGAACAACAACAACACCTCCACATCCAGAATCCACAGCACCAAACAAACATGGTGGAACACTCAAACACCCACCTTTATACCCTTCACCACTCACCAACAAAACACACCAGATCATTCACACACACACATACACACCCATACACACACATACATACAGAACACCAACCAAACAACCACCTACACTTACATCATACACCACTCAACACACAAAAACACACACTCATGCAAAAATTAATTCATGCAAAAACACACACCCTCACCCACTCACTCATATACACAAAATAAGAAGTAATAGTGGTAATAAAAAAACAAAAAAAACACACACACAACCAACCTACACCGTTCCACGTGTCTCCATAATCTTCCTCCATATCCAAAATGAGCCTTTCAAGGCAACCTGGGCCACCTTGTCACACATCCTCCTTCTTTCTGTCCCACACACTCCCAGCCTAGCAAGAAATGCAGAAAAGGAATTGCCAATATACCCTCCACACCCCACCTCAAATGGCTGACACGAAACGCGCCAACCCTTCTCCCGGCACTCTGCCTCCAGCTCACTGTACTTTCCTCTCTTCCTCTCGTGCACCTCCTCCATGTTCTCTTCCCAAGGTACAGACAATTCTCCGAAGATGACCTGTCTTGTTGCAACTGACCAAATGACAATGTCAGGCCGCAACCTTGTCACACAGATCTCTTCTGGAAATACCAATTGTGGCTTTGGGTCTGCCAACACCTGCCAATCACAAGCATCTGATAGCCCTCTTGCTGTCCCTGTCCACCTCCTCCTCCTCCTCCTCCTCCTCCTCTTTCCACCTCTTACCACTTGGTCCTCTTTGACAAACCACACCTCTCCCCCATCAGTCTCCTTCTCCACTCTTCTCTCTCTCGATCTCAGCACTTCTTGTTGCACCATCTGCACCACCACCGCCAGCACCTGATCATGTCGCCACCTGTATCTTCCTGCTGCCAATGCTACTGAGCATGCACTCAGTGCATGCTGCACCGTTCCCACACCTCCACACAAATAACATCTCTCCTCCTGCAACAACCCCCCCAATCTCAAGTTTACTGGTGACAGAAGCACATCATACGTTGCCCGCAACAGGAAATTCAACAATATTGGCTCCATCCTCCAAATCTCTTGCCACTTCAATATCCTCACCCGCACACCTTCCCACTTAGTCCAAGCACCATGCTGTGCCTGACCGACTGCTTTCACATATCTCCCCTCCTCTTCCTTTCTTCTCAACTCCCTCTCAACTATCTTCCTCCTCTCTTTCACACATGCCTTTCCCCATCGCTCATGCTCCATCCACCCCAAGCCATGCTTCCCATGCTGTACCATCCCCATGACCTCCTCCTGTTGCAACCGCTCCTCCATCTCGTCCACCTCTGCTCTTGAATTCCACTTCCGACTTCCCTTCTTCTCTGGGAGAGCATTCTTTACCACTGCATCACTTGAATCCTGCAACATCATGAACTCCCGCACCCTCACCACCTTAAACTCCTCGGTTAATGATGTCAAGGGAAACTGGAGTTTTCCACCCTGACCATAAAAGGCAATGTTCGTCAAACAGCGTGGAACTCCCAACCACCTCCTCACAAACCCACTCACCACAACCTCCATCCTCGCTACATGCCCAATTGCAATATCATACATCATCAATGGCCACAATACTCGCGGCATCAACCCAAACTTCAAACACCATACCTTTAATGTATATAAATATATATGTATATATATATATATATATATATATATATATATATATATATATATATATATATATATATATAGATAGATAGATATATATATATATATATATATATATATATATATATATATATATATATATATATATATATATATATATATATATATAATCGTTAGATTAAATAAGACGCGGACGTAGCTTCAGGACGTCGATCTTTAATTGTCGACAAGCTTTCGACCAAGAAAGGTCTTCTTCTGAGTCGGCCCCAAGTTCAACGGAAGTTTGTGATATTACATTGTGATGTTGTGTTTGTGATATTACATTTTTATAGGCAATTTAGGTTGACGATTTAGGTTGAATGTTTTTTTTTCAAGAAAGAACCCCTCTGCACATACATAGGGGAGGGGTAGGTGCAGACTGGAAGTTTGGGACGATTACACCTCACCACCACGTAATTCAAAACACCGCACCACCACGTAATTCAAAATACCTCACCACCAAGTAATTTAAAACACCTCACAGCCATAAAATACGTAATAAAAACACCTCACCACCACGAAATTAAAAACACCTCACAGCCATAAAATACGTAATAAAAACACCTCACAGCCATAAAATACGTAATAAAAACACCTCACAGCCATCAAACACGTAATAAAAACACCTCACAGCCATAAAACACTTAATAAAAACACCTCACCACCACGAAATTAAAAACACCTCACCACCACGAAATTGAAAACACCTCACAGCCATAAAATACGTAATAAAAACACCTCACCACCACGAAATTAAAAACACCTCACAGCCATAAAATACGTAATAAAAACACCTCACAGCCATCAAATACGTAATAAAAACACCTCACAGCCATAAAATACGTAATAAAAACACCTCACCACCACGAAATTAAAAACACCTCACAGCCATAAAATACGTAATAAAAACACCTCACAGCCATAAAATACGTAATAAAAACACCTCACAGCCATCAAACACGTAATAAAAACACCTCACAGCCATCAAACACGGAATAAAAACACCTCACAGCCATAAAACACTTAATAAAAACACCTCACCACCACGAAATTAAAAACACCTCACAGCCATAAAATACGTAATAAAAACACCTCACCACCACGAAATTAAAAACACCTCACAGCCATAAAATACGTAATAAAAACACCTCACAGCCATAAAATACGTAATAAAAACACCTCACAGCCATCAAACACGTAATAAAAACACCTCACCACCACGAAATTAAAAACACCTCAGTCATAAAATACGTAATAAAAACACCTCACAGCCATAAAATACGTAATAAAAACACCTCACAGCCATCAAACACGTAATAAAAACACCTCACAGCCATAAAACACTTAATAAAAACACCTCACAGCCATAAAACACTTAATAAAAACACCTCACCACCACGAAATTAAAAACACCTCACAGCCATAAAATACGTAATAAAAACACCTCACAGCCATAAAATACGTAATAAAAACACCTCACAGCCATAAAACACATAATAAAAACACCTCACAGCCATAAAACACGTAATAAAAACACCTCACAGCCATAAAACACGTAATAAAAACACCTCACAGCCATAAAACACGTAATAAAAACACCTCACCACCACGAAATTAAAAACACCTCACAGCCATAAAATACGTAATAAAAACACCTCACAGCCATAAAATACGTAATAAAAACACCTCACAGCCATAAAACACATAATAAAAACACCTCACAGCCATAAAACACGTAATAAAAACACCTCACAGCCATAAAACACGTAATAAAAACACCTCACAGCCATAAAACACGTAATAAAAACACCTCACCACCACGAAATTAAAAACACCTCACAGCCATAAAATACGTAATAAAAACACCTCACAGCCATAAAATACGTAATAAAAACACCTCACAGCCATAAAACACATAATAAAAACACCTCACAGCCATAAAACACGTAATAAAAACACCTCACCACCACAAAAATAAAAACACCTCACAGCCATAAAACACGTAATAAAAACACCTCACAGCCATAAAACACGTAATAAAAACACCTCACAGCCATAAAACACGTAATAAAAACACCTCACAGCCATAAAACACGTAATAAAAACACCTCACCACCACGAAATTAAAAACACCTCACCACCACGAAATTAAAAACACCTCACCACCACGAAATTAAAAACGCCTCACAGCCATCAAACACGTAATAAAAACACCTCACAGCCATAAAACACGTAATAAAAACACCTCACAGCCATAAAACACTTAATAAAAACACCTCACCACCACAAAATTAAAAACACCTCACAGCCATAAAATACGTAATAAAAACACCTCACAGCCATAAAACACGTAATAAAAACACCTCACAGCCATAAAACACGTAATAAAAACACCTCACAGCCATAAAACACGTAATAAAAACACCTCACAGCCATAAAACACGTAATAAAAACACCTCACCACCACGAAATTAAAAACACCTCACCACCACGAAATTGAAAACACCTCACAGCCATCAAACACGTAATAAAAACACCTCACAGCCATAAAACACGTAATAAAAACACCTCACAGCCATAAAACACTTAATAAAAACACCTCACCACCACGAAATTAAAAACACCTCACAGCCATAAAATACGTAATAAAAACACCTCACAGCCATAAAACACGTAATAAAAACACCTCACCACCACGAAAGTAAAAACACCTCACAGCCATAAAACACGTAATAAAAACACCTCACCACCACAAAAATAAAAACACCTCACAGCCATAAAACACGTAATAACTAGAACGGGCACTCGGTAGAGCGCATACCTTCGCCGCAGCTACTGTTCTGTACTTGGCATGGGAGTGTAGGGAACAGAACAGTGAACAGTTTTGACCTTTTCGTGACCTTGACCTTGACCTTTGACCCGATTGCTCCCAAAATCTAATCAAATGTGTCCCGTATAATAACCAATCATCCCACCAAATTTCATGCAATTCAGTTGAATACTTTTTGAGTTATGCGAATAACATACACACACACACACAGACATACAAATAAATACACAGCGATCAAAACATAACCTTCCGCTTTTGCGAAGGTAAAAACACCTCACAGCCATAAAACACGTAATAAAAACACCTCACCACCACGAAAGTAAAAACACCTTACAGCCATAAAACATGTAATAAAAACACCTCACAGCCACAAAATTAAAAACACCTCACCACCACGTAATTATAAGTACCTCACCACCAATTAATTCAAAACACCTCACCACCATGTGATTTAAAAACACCTCACCACCACGTAATTCAAAACACCTCACCACCACGTAATTAAAAACACCTCACCCCACGTAATTATAAGTACCTCACCACCAATTAATTCAAAACACCTCACCACCATGTGATTTAAAAAACACCTCACCACCACGTCATTTAAAAACACCTCACCACCACATAATTCAAAAATCCTCACCACCACGTGATTCAAAACCACCACAACGTTATTAAAAACACTTCACAACCATGGAAACAAAAGTTTGAGGGAGTCGTTAAGTGACAACACAGACACTGCCCAGATGTGCAGATATATAGATAAATGACTATATACAACAACAACAACAACAACATGCATTTTAAAAGGCCATTTTCCCTGCTAGAGCGGGGGTTAGCCTTGCGGTCCCCATGACAATCTTCTCCATTTTGCCCTATTTTCTGCATCTCCCATTGCTAACCCCCTTGCCCGCATTTCTTCTTCCACCATCTTTAGCCAAGTCTTTCTCGGTCTTCCCCGTCTTCTACTTCCTTCTACATTCATTTCCATCACTCTTCTCAAACAGTCACTTTCATCCTTCCTCAACACATGACCAAACCATCTCAACCTATTTCTCTTCACAGCATCAATCACAGGCTCTATTCCCATCATCTTTCGCAATTCATCATTTGTCTTCCTCTCTCTCAACGATACTCCGCACATCCGTCGAACCATTCGCATTTCCACCCTTTCCAGCCTTCGTTGCTGCTCTACGTTCATTACCCATGTCTCGCTCCCATAAATCATAACACTTCTCACACATGCAGCATACACCTTTCCCTTCAGCTTCAACGACACTCCCTATAACTGTATACTGTATATAAATAAATGACTGTATAGCGGGGCAGATATGTGAAACAATTGTTCAGATTGCGGTAAAAGCACCAAATTTCGTACAGTTCATCTTGAATACATAATAATCGATTTCAGATATAGTGCCAAGAAAAAAATCCCCCTGGTGGCCATATTTGGCCAAAATCCAAGATGGTCACCAGCCGAGCCGTGAATTTCTATTAAACCCGATATTTTCTTTAATATTCAAGCTACAGACATGAATAAAACATCATTTTGTATGTTTTCAGACACAAGGAATCCAATTACAGCATTAATTCTTTCATAAAATACATTTATTTCAACATAAAGGGCTTTTTTGTGCCAAATTATCTGAAATCGGTGAAAAATTTGACCGATTTTAAGCAATGTGATGTGATATCATATCACAACATGGGTGTATTATACTCATAATATAAATTCTAAGTATTTTTTACTTGCAATAATATATGTAATGCATGAAGGTGTAATTGTACACATCATTTATAATATGGTAATTTAGTACCCGAATCGCTCTGTTGTTCCACCTGCCAACAGTTTAGCACAACAATACATCGCTACCATTAAATTATGCACATAGTACACTGATGCATGTGAAATTAGATTTAAAAATGAACAATATTAAAACATTTCACATTAAATGAAAAGTAAAATTACTTTACATGGAATTACCACATGGTTGAGTTTTAAAATAAATGCATTGTCATCATGGTAACATATGATGTACAAGCAGAAGCAAACATAAATAAAAATGTAAACAAATATCGCAATGCAATATATTGGGAAGTAAGAACACAAAATCATTAAGCAACTACTTCTGACTGCAGTTGGGTGTGGTTGACATTCCACATTATAACAGATTATTAAGCACCTCGATATGATATACCAGTATACCAGTAGCCACTATAGCTGACTGCTGGCAAGAACGATACCGTAAAACTGATATACCAATCAGACTAGAATTAAAACACAATTACCCACATTGGCAGATCTTGAAATAAACAATAAATTGACCAGTTCATGTTGTATATAGACATGATAGACAACAAATACATTAACTATATACACCCATGTCAACTGAATGACAATACTACTGAAACATGATGATGTCCACTACTAATACTGCAGTAGGCTACATTCGACTAGCGAATGAAAACGCCATATCATTACATCATTTACAACAGTCAGTTGCCTTCATTGTGGTCGCAATCACCCCTGCATTGACAGAGTGTTGTGCATTTAAGATTTGCTTTGACACACTTGCATTGTCCCCTGCAACCTTTCACACAATGACACTTTATCAGCTCGGAACAAGACATTGCTGCTTCAGGCGGTAGTGTCCACAGTGGTTCCCATTCATGTAGAGCGCTCTTCTTCCACCCCCATGCATCTGGGGAAGGCACCTCTGGAACACGCACATGTGACTGTCCCCAAATATGTCCACCTTGGTAGACTGTCCGTTTCACTTGTTGTAACAGTGCTGCACTTGTTGGCGGTATACCATCGAGAGATCTAGCTTTGGTACTGAACATGTGTTGCCTGGCTGCATTTACGCTGGTTTCTGAAGATGTCCTGTCATACAGCAGTACAACGAAGCACTCTAAAACTGACATGTACTCTTCGTTGAAACTTGATGGCGTTTCCGTAAGAGTGATGAAGACTGGAGTGACCTCGGGGAATGATTTCCAAATGTCGAAAGCAGTCTTCTTTCCTCTCCCCGCAAATGATGACACGGTGTCGCAACCAGCGAAGGCATGAAACATTGGAAGCGCCCTTGCTTTGTCATGGCCCAACGATGTGGCGATCTCATGAGCAGGGATGTACCGGAAATGCTTTCCTGTGCCAAACGCAACCCATATCTCCGTGTTCTCGAGACGTGCAGCATTGGAGACGGCAAGAACAAGTACATCGGTGTCGACTGTCCGCAAGACAATTCTGCGATGTCCTCGGTTTGCTGCATCCATTGCATGGACGAACATTCTCGTGTCTGCTTCTTCGTGCGAACAAGGTGCCATAGCCGATACGTTTTGATTCACACGAGTACACAACACATTCTCTCCACATGTCGTGTACACTTCCTTCTCTGTGGAGAGATTTTCCACCACCTATGGTTAGAAGTAGCGACAGTAAAGAAGTATTAGTGATTATAGATTCATATTGGTATAGAGCATTGGTATATCAGTAGTACGCACACTTGCTAACATGGTTAATGAAACTACATTGTATATTAAATGTTATGTACAATTATTTGCATATATTAAGAATTATATTAAGCATGGTGATTGGTGACGGTAATACCTGATGTGCCAAGAATTCGAAGAGCTCAGTCTTGTTGTTGTCCAAACGCAGGAACTCCTGCCAGTTTCCTGGAATAGTGTTTGCTGCTGTTACACGTCTCCGAATACCTTTGCCTCGTTTCTCTCTAGCTGTGGATTTAAAGCTCCCTTGGATGTACATGTCCCAAACGATATCGACTCTCGAGACGTTTCGTAGCTGTGCTTTGATGTACGGCAGAAACACTAGGGTAGCGTATTCCTGGAAGGTTTTGGTCCCTACTGGTCTCAACATGTTGACGATTGCTGCTCCATCCAATATGATAACATCAGGGGGAGTGGAGGGGGAGGGGGAGGGGGAGGGGGGGAGGGGGAGGGGGGGGGGGGTAGGGGAGGGGGAGGGGGGAACGGCTAGCTTGGCAAACGATAGCAGGCTTTTTACTTTTATTTTTACCTCAATGAGGGCTATATATATAGTCCGTGCTTGGAGCCTTCAAGTTCAACATAAAGTTTTTTTTATGAAAAATAATGCAGATGTATAACAATCCACCAATGCAAGTTCAGAAATGAATGCAGATCCTTTACTTTGCGATACAAACGCAATTCCCGCCATTTCCACTCACGATCGAGGCCTCCAGAGTTACCGCGCCTCTTCTTCCTCCTACAACTTCGTCTCACTTCTTTCACTCAAAATGCACGAAATTCTGCCACATGAAATTATGTAGAGGCCTCGTCGGGAGGATATAAGGTAGATAAGGAAGGCGTTGTAACAGAAGAATCAAAATAAAAGTGGAAGAACATAAGGAAATGGGAGCTATTCTGGACCCACAGCCAAACCCGACAAACCATTGCAATACACCCCGAACGTCTAGCGCCGCCACAAACTACACCATGGAATTGCAGCTGGCGCGGTTTTTTTAAACCATTGATATTAAAATAAAACACCCTAAAACCACCGGGATTTTATGCTGATTCCGAATCTGTGTCTAAAACTTTTCTCCGATGTGTAGTTCTTGAGTTATAAGCGGACATCCAGACAGACACACACACACACAGACACTCCTCCTTTATATATAGAGATATATATATATACCAACCATGTAAACACACAGTGTGTATGTATGTGTTTTTGTGATGTCTGTCCACCTTCATAAGGTGGACAGACATCACAGATAGACAGATAGGTTTTAAAGGCTTTGAGTAGTGCTTTTGGAGCGATTTCAGTGGGGTTTTAATGAGCAATCTTTGAACACGACTATGTGTCCTCCAGAAGACCTAAAAGATACAGAGGACCCAAAATACCCAAAGGACCCAGAAGACCCCAAATATCCAAAAGACCCAAATGACCCCGCAGATTCAAAGACCCAGAGGACACAAAAGACCCCAAGGACTATGAAGAGTCAAAAGACCCCGAGAATCCAAAAGACCCTGAAGACCCAATGGACCCCGAGGAGCCAAAAGACTGAATAAACCCCAAAGACCCAATGGACCCCAAACACCCAAAAGACCCCAAATACCCTGAAGACCGTTAAAGACCCAAAAAGACCACAAAAACCAAAAATACCCTAAAGATGCAAAATTCCCCAAAGACCCAAAATAACCAAAAGACTGAAAAGACCCCAAGACCCTTAAATAACCAAAAGACCACAAAGACTGTAAAGACCCAAAACACCCCAAAGACCCTTAAAGACTCTGAAGACCAAAATGACTACAAAGACCCTGAATATCTAAAATACCCCAAAGACCCCAAGACCCTTAAAGACCCAAAAAGGCCACAAAAAACCAAAAGATCCTGAAGATTCAAAATTCCCCAAAGACCCAAAAGATTGAAAAGACCCCAAGACCCTAAAAGACCCAAAAGACCCGGAATACCCAAAATACTCCAAAGACCCTTAAATACCCAGAAGACCCAAAAGACTATGATGACTAGAAAGACCCGATGACCCAAAATACCCAGAATAACTTTAAAGAACTCCACGAAGATCTAAAATATCCCAAAGACCGAAAACACCGAAAAGACCCCGAAGACCCAAAAGACCCCAGATATCTCAAAGACCTGAATACCCAAAACAAAGACCGAAAAGTTTGAAAAGACCCTGAAGACTGAAAAGACCCAAAAAGGCCCCAAAGACCCTTAAAGCCCCAAAGATCCAAACAATTCAAACCACCAAAAATACCCCCAAAGACTTTAAATACCCAAAATACCCCAAATACTTTAAGACCCAAAAGACGCTTAAAGACCCCGAACACCCAAAATACCAAAAAAATCATGAAGACCCAAAAGATCTAGAGGACCCAAGAGACCCTTAAAGATCTGAAAGACTTTGAAGACCCAAAATAACCCAAAAACCCAGAGGAGCCTAAACACCCTAAAAGACCTAAACCCCATAGTCCCAAAAGACCCTTTAGACCCTGAAGATCTTTTCGACCTAAAATACCCAAAAGACCACGAGGAATTTCCACGGGCCCCTGCCGTTATGCTTTCAAAGGACATTCCTCTCAAACGCCCTAATTATTCCACACTTTATTGCAAACGAATTCCCTTACAACAGCCCGGTGAAACCGGGTTATCTGCTTGTACATATGTACGAGTATATATGACTTGTTTAAGCATTGAGTTGTGGGAGCGGGGTCATTAAGTACAGCTGGATTTCTGGACATATCTCCCTCCCCCTCTCTCCCCCCCCCCCTCCTCTCTCTCCGCCCCCTCCTCTCTCTCTCTCTCCCACTCTCGCTGCCTCTCTCTCTCCCACTCTCTCTCCCATGCACTGATTGCCAGCACAAATTGTGACCAGCTATCAGACAAACTATAAAACTGATAACAATGTTGGCCAAATTACAACCCATGACATTGAAATATATAAAACAGTGTTGTCGAATAAAGTATGCAGGAGCACTAAAGATGTATTGCCACATAAACCGCACCAACTGAGTGATCGCTATATACCAGTCTGCAGTCTGCCCCCAAAGTTACAGGATACATGTGTTCCATGACAGGTACCATGAAGCTGGAAAAGTGCCAAAGTTGCACAAATAGCAGCTTTTATGTGCTGTTAGTGACCCTGAAACGTCATTCAAACTGTTTGACGAATTGAAACCACAGCGGGCAGTTAGCTACCAGGAACAAGGAATTGAAAACCTGTTTTTCATGGAATATTCCACTAAAGCCATTCTCTTCTCTGTCTCTGTCTCTCCTTCCTTCTTTTCCTCCTTCCTACCACACCTCGTCTTTCTCTCTCTCTCTCTCTCTCTCTCTCTCTCTCTCTCTCTCTCTCTCCCGCCCTATCTCTCTCTCCCCCACTCTCGCTGCCTCTCTCTCTCTCTCCCTCCCTATCTCTTTCTCTCTCTCTCTCCCTCCCTATCTCTCTCTCCCCCACTCTCACTGCCTCTCTCTCTCTCTCTCTCTCTCTCTCTCTCTCTCTCCCGCCCTATCTCTCTCTCCCCCACTCTCGCTGCCTCTCTCTCTCTCCCGCCCTATCTCTCTCTCCCCCACTCTCGCTGCCTCTCTCTCTCCCTCCCTATCTCTTTCTCTCTCTCTCTCCTTCCCTATCTCTCTCTCCCCCACTCTCGCTGCCTCTCTCTCTCTCTCTCTCCCGCCCTATCTCTCTCTCTCTCTCTCTCTCTCTCTCTCTCTCTCTCTCTCTCTCTCTCTCTCTCTCTCTCTCTCTCCTCTCTCTCTCACTCTCTGCCTCCCTCCTTCCCTCTCTCCTGCCACACCTTCTCTCTCCCTCTTTCTCCGCCTCTCCCTCATTCCCTCTCTCTCCCTTTCTCCCCCTCTCGTCCTCCCTCTCTCCTCCTCCCCCTCCCTCTCTCCTCCTCCCCCTCCCTCTCTCCTCCTCTCCCTCCCTCTCTCATTCCCTCTCTCCTGCCACGCCTTCTCTCCCTCCCACTCTCTTCCAATGCTCTTTCATGTTGCTTTCTCCACCAGCTTCCCGCTGGGATGTCTCCATACAAGTCGAGTGTTTACATTTCCAGGCTGGCAGCTGCGATCTTTCATATGTGTTACATTTACTCAAAATTTCCACCAAATTAAATCGGTGGATCGATGTTTCTGTGCGAATTAAATAAAAACCGAGATGTTTTACATTTTCACAATCTTTTTCTTAATGCGGTTGAAGAGGAATTTTAACTTATACAAATAAGCAGAATGAGGAAAATGAATTGGTACAAAAGGATCATCTAATGATAATATCATTGTAATGATCTCCAGATGTCTTTCCTTTGAGAAGTGGGGCAGGGATCGGATGTATTGTTGTGATGTGATGGTCACGTGTTTCTCTTATGTCAGAGAGTGTCAATCTTGTAAGCACATCCCCTGTTTAGCCACTGTACCATATCCAAGGTATACGGTACATCTATTCAAAAAGCAAAGTAGATGATAAATGTCAGGCATGATAAATTGTTAAACCTTAGCAACCCAATCACGAACCAGAGGCTGTCACTTCATTGGGTCACGTGGGTCAGCTCATTGCAAAGTAGTCGCAAAGACTGTCGAGCGCTTGTGCCTCCTTAATGACAAAGATCGTCGGAATATACTGACAGTGCTTTAAATGGCAAGGTGATTAGTCTCTACATGATGGCCACGTGTGACTCAAAATAACTTGCATCAAGCTGTTGTGGAAAACCAATCAGGTCCACACAACTTTAGTCCAACTGGTGGTTTAATCCCATTTAGATCATGACATCATTCTGTAATACAGGAAATGCAATAGGAATAAGATTTGGCATCACATGGGACCATTCATAACATTCAATGCAAGCAAGCTTAATATTCTATGCTGGCGTACCGTTAGCGAGTCTACCAGATGTAACATGTCACAGGAGAAGTCCCGGAGCACCATCCGCAGCAGCGGGTCTTATAGCCGCGCCCCTAGCGGTGTCAACGAGCAGCGAGCATCACCCCGGGTTCAGTACGAATACGATTTCACTACATTCTCCCCCCCCCCCCCCCCCCCCCCCCCCGTTAGAATTATACGGCAGAGCGGCTAGAAGCGAGCGAGCGTCAGCACGAACAGGGTGCGGAACAGGGTATCAGTCGACTCAACCGTACCGGTCCGGGCGGCGAATTTCTCTGCCAGCACGTGTCCGAAATTCCCCGGGTACGGCATCACGTATCCCAGTATCCCCGGCGTCGGAGGCGCCACCAGGGTCAGGTGATGAAGGGGGTACCGCCAAGCCGTCGGGCCCGGGTAGACGCGGTGAGGGGAGGGTTGGTAGACTTTCGGCGATGGGAGCGTCGGGAGAGTCCATAGTCTCATAGATGGGTCCGATCGGTTCGTCCGATTCCCTACTCGGGTCGGCGACCCCGCATGGGGCAAGATGACGTACGGAGACAGTAGTCTCACGGCCATCAGCCGTCATCACACGAGCATGCTCAGGATTAGCCTGGAGAATCTGCACTTTGTCCACTAGGGGGTCGTACTTGCTCGCGCGAACCGCCCGTTTAAGGTAGGCCGGCCCGGGCCCAGCGAGCCAACTGGGTAAAGACCGTATACACCCCGTGCTCCTGGGGTGGTGGAAAAGTCGCTCGTGGGGAGTTTGGTTGGTTGCCGTTTACAGGAGAGCCCTGATCGAGTTCAACGCCGCAGGTAGCGACCAAGCCCATTTATCGAGGCCCCGGCCGAGGGTCCGGAGGTTGAGCATGACGGCCCTCCAGATAATCCCGTTGAAGCGTTCGATCTGCCCATTTGCCTGGGGTCTGTACGACGTGGTGTAACTAGAAGCAATGTTATTTTGGAGCAGATAGCCGCGCACCTCCTGAGACAAGAAGACCGCACCCCGGTCAGTATGTACATAGGCCAGGTACCCAAACATTGAGAACAAGTTCTGTAAGCATCGCATCACCGTGGCAGCAGTCATGTCCACGCACGTATAAGCGAAGGGGAATCGCGAGTACTCATCGACGATAGTGAGCAGATAGCGAGAGCTACTCGACACCGGCAATGGGCCCTTGAAATCCATCGCGAAGCGTTCCCACGGCCTCATAGCCCTAACCAGAGTCCCCATGGGTGGGTTATAGAAACGCGGTTTGATTTCCGCGCATATAGCGCAGTCGCGACAGATACGGCGGATATCGTCAATCGAGTATGGGAGATTGCCACGCCGCACAAAATGAGCGAAACGCATTACGCCCGGATGGCCCACAGTGGCATGCAGCACATGTAGGCCCTCCAAAGAGGTGATACCCGCGCATGTAGCCGGTCTTGATAAGGCATCGGCGGCCCGGTTATCCTTCCCCGGGCGGTATTTGATGGTGTAACAGAAGTCGGCGAGTTCGATACGCCAGCGAGTGATTTTCTCATTCTTAATGCGCTGGGCGTGTAAGGTGTCGTACATGAACGCAACGCTTTGCTGGTCCGTGATGATTTGGAAGCACCGCCCGAGTAAGTACGGGCGCCATCGCCGAATAGACTCGACGATCGCATACGCTTCCTTTTCGACGGACGAGTGTCTCCGCTCAGCGGTGGTAAGAGTCCGTGAAAAGAAAGCCACCGGACGCCCTCCTTGGGAGAGGGTCGCCGCGATGGCCTGATCCGAGGCATCACTTTCGAGGACGAAAGATCCGCTCTCGTCGATTGTCGCCACGGCGGCACGGGCGATGTCGGCCTTAAGGCCTCCAAAGGCCGCCAACGCGGCCGGACTCAGTGGGAAGGTGTCGCAGGCCACGGGGGGGCAAAGTTTCGTGGAGAAATTTTGTACCCATTTGGAGTAATGGGCGAATAGCCCGAGGGCGTGCTTCAGGGACGCCCGATCGCAGGGAGGGGCCATGTCAAGCAAAGGTTGCAGACGCTCCTTATCCGGAGCGACAGAGCCATGGGTCACGGTGTACCCCAGAAGATCTATCTTGCGTAGGGAGTATTGGCACTTATCCTCATTCATAGTTAAGTGATACCTCTGCGCGACCTCGAGGAAGCACTTCAGATTAGCATCATGGTGCCCTTGGTCATACCCACAAACCGTAAGATTGTCTAGGTAGACGAAAACATCGGTTAAGTGCTCCCTCGCAATGAGGTCATCCATGGCCCTCTGGAAACAGGTGACCCCGTTCGTTACCCCAAAAGGCAAACGAGTAAACTGGTACAACCGCTGCCCCGACTCAAAAGCGGTATAGATACGATCCGCCCTAGAGATAGGGATCTGATGGTATGCACTACGGAGATCGAGAGTGCTGTAGACCGAATACTGGGCCACCTGTTGCACCAGCGCGTCCATCCCCGGAAGGGGGTAGGCATCCAGCTGTGTAAAGCGGTTAATCGTTTGGGAATCGTCGATTACCATGCGTCTGCGGTGGGCCTCGCTTCGCACCACCAAGACCTGGGCTCGCCACGGCGACCGGCTAGGTTCTATGATACCGTCTTTCAAGAGCTGAGCCGTTTCATCTGCAATGAATTGCATGTCTGCGCGAGAGTAGCGCCGTGATTTTACCGCGACAGGGGTACAGTCGGAGGTTAGATTGGGGAACAGCGAAAGCGGCTGGATGTCCATTTTTGCTAGGGCACACACAGCAAGTGCGTCTGCCCCCACAACAAGCGTGTCAGGCCCACCAAACTCCATTTCCAGACGTCCATGCCGCTTAAGAAAATCGTGTCCTAACAGAATATCAGCACATAAAGCAGGTAAAACCATAAGGTGTACATCAGGAAAAACCCGTCCCTTTAGCACGAGTTTCAATCGGCATTCCCCCTTTGTGCTGAGTCGAAGCCCCTGGGAAGCCATGAAGATCCGTCTCGTAGACCTCCAGACCCGCCATCCATGCCTGAGCACTAGTCGCTGGTCGATAAAACTATCCATAGACCCTGTATCCACCAAGGCCCGAACACAATGGCCTTCGACCATGAGGGGAATAAGGGCTTGAGCCAGGCCGGACGAGCCTGCTGGGAGTGGGACTGAACCCCCCGAGTGGGTCGGACGAGCCTCGCGGGTGGATCCTATTCCAGCAGCAGTTTTGCGGTCGTGGCCGGAGTATTCGTTGTCCATGGGGAATCCGTTAATGCCATCAGAGGGCTTTCCCATGCATTCCAGTGTTTCGCGATTCAAAATCTGACAATTTTGACGGGAAAAAGCCTCCGTAGTATTTGAAAACGCCTTTTTTTTTCTTCTTTTTTTTGTATACAAGATCGAGGCTCGTGAAAGAGCTAACATTAATCACACAAAAAGACAAACCGACACACAAAACACAAAAAACAAGGGGAGCGGTAGACAAGATGGGGAGAGAGGGGGAAGGACACAAAAGAGAGGGGGAAGGACACAAACACAATATTTGAGAGCAGGGACATCGGGAGGACTTGGGGGGAGGTGGGAGAGGATTAAAACATATGAACACTGCAAGGACTCTGGGGTGAATTACCGGGGGTAGAAAAGATCAAGGTTTTCGATGGGGGAAGATAAGAGATGGTGGTGAACAGCTGTTTTAAAGACCTGGAGGGAGGAGTGGGATTGAAGGGAGTGGGGGAGTTTGGTCCAGAGGCGGGAGAAAAGGGGAATTAAAGAGTGAAGGTGAGCAGAGAGCCTAGACTTTGGCAGTTTAACCAGAAGAGGGTTGCAGGCAGATCTTGTGCGACCTGAAGGAATATTGGGGGGACAGAGCACAGAGAGAGCTGGGGGAGCAAGGCCGGAGAGGAGTCGGTAGAAGACAGAAAGACCACCAACCTGCCTGCGGTGAGTGAGTGAAAGGCCCTCGGCATTGACTACATCGCAGGAGATTCCAATGATTCTGAAAGCTTTGGCCTCAACAGCGTGAAGCCGAGCAAGGTGTGAGGCAGGAGCACCAGCCCAGAGGGGGGAACAGTATTCCATTGAGCTGCGGATGAAAGCCTTGTATGTGGTGAGGAGCTCAGGTGTGCCAAGGAAGGACTTCGCACGACGGAGGATGCCCAGTCGGCGACTGGCTTTGGAGGCCAGCTTGGAAATGTGGTTTTCCCAAGAAAGATCATGGCAGATAGTGAGACCCAAAAGCTTGAGCGACAGAACTTCTTGGAGAGGATTGTTGAGAAAGTAGATGGGAGGGTTGTCCAGTCGGTCCTTTCGGAGAGACATTGTAAGAGTGTGAGATTTGTCAGGATTGAAAGACATGTTCCACTTGTTTGACCAGTCTGTGATTTTGTCCAGGTCTGCAGAGAGTGAGGAGGCTGCAGACTGCCGATCTGAGGGATGAGGAATGGAGCGACAGAGAGTAGAGTCGTCAGCAAAGAGATAGAGAGGATTTTCAAGAGAGTCAGAGAGATCATTGATGAAGACCAGAAAAAGCACAGGGCCCAGAACACTACCTTGGGGAATTCCAGCCTGAACAGGAAGAGGAGATGAGAGAAACCCATTCAGGGCCACACGTTGACTACGACCAGAGAGGAAGTCCGCCAGCCATGCGTGGAGATTTCCATGGATACCAAAGGAGGAGAGTTTGGAGAGCAGAGCAGGGTGCCAGACCGTATCGAAGGCACGTGAAATGTCAAGGGAGACAGCTCTAATTTCCTGTTTGGCGTTGAGGACCTCCATCCATTGTTGAGAAAGCAGAAGCAGCATGTCCAGAGTAGAGTGACCAGGTCTGAAACCAAATTGATGATCAGAGATCAAGCCATTGGAGAAGAGGAAAGATTTAATATCTGAAGCAATGATGGATTCCATGACTTTGCTGATAATTGGGAGAAGGCTGATTGGTCTGTAGTTGCTGGGATCTGTTTTTGCACCTTTTTTGTGCAAAGCGGTGATGTTGGCTGATTTCCAAGCAGATGGCAGATGACCTTGAGCAAAAGAGAGGGTGAAGAGAACAGAAAGAGGGAGTGAAAGTGCAGAAGCACATGATTTTAGGACCCGTGGGCTGATGCCGTCAGGACCAGTTGCAGAATCAGAGTCGAGGGTTGCCAGAAACTTTTCCACCTTGTCAGGAGGAAAGGACACAGAGTCCAGGAGCAGCTGGGTACGACTGGGTACGGTGGGCACAGAGAGGGATGGGTTTGGGACACAAGATTTAGAGGCAAACACAGAGTTGAGGCATTCAGCTTTTTCACGTGCGGAGTCAGCCGTTAAGCCGTTTGAGGTGAGGGAGGGGATGGAGGGGGAACAAACACCAGAAACAGATTTGACCAGACGCCACCAGGATTTGGAAGAGGGAGACAGATAAGAGAGTTCGGTCTTGAGAATGGTGAGATATTGTTTCCTGGCTCTCCTGAGGGTGGACACACACTTGTTTCGGGCTTTGTGAAAGGAAATGAGATTTCCTTCCGTTGGATTTGCTTTCCAGGAGACGAAAGCAAGTTGTTTCAGGGCAACAGCCTCACCACAAGATTCCCTGTACCATGGACGGGAGGAAGGGTATGACAACTGAAGACGAGATGGTATAAATCTGTGCATGAGAGAGAGCAATTTACTTTGAAAGAATTCCCAGGATGAGTTGATGTCAGAGGCGGTAGAGATGGGAGACCAGTCCAGATGATTGATGGCTGCTTGAAGACCGTGCCAGTTGGCCTGAGTGAAATGCCAGACTCGTCGACGCTGAGGAGGCTCTCTGAGAATGGTCAGAGAGATGTCCACTTTGACAAGCACATGATCAGATGAGCCGATTGGAGCAGAAGAAGAGCAGCAGACATTTTCAGGGAAGTTTGTCATAACCAAATCCAGAAGAGAAGATGCTCCGTTGACTGAGATCCGGGTCGGGAAATTGACAGATTGTGTCAGTCCCAGTGAGTCGCAGAAGTCCTTTGCTGAAGAGCCATGGCTGGTGAGAGAGGTACCCACACCCAGCCAACTGGCATGGTGACAATTGAAATCACCACATATGAGGAAGAGAGAGTTGGGATGGGTAGATAGAAGTTGGTCCATATTATCAGACAGTGAGATGTAGATGGAGTCATCACTGTTTGGTGGACGGTACAACACACATATGAACAAAAGGTGGGAGCGAAGGGGAAGCCGTAGCCAAAGGTATTCCTGGGGGTGAGGTGGAGAGAGGGCAGTGCAGGGCGAGTGAGGAAGAGAGTTTTTTATAAAGATAGCAACCCCCCCTCCAGGACGAGGCTCAGGTCTATCATACCGGAGGAGGGAGTAACCTGGGAGAGATACCAAGGAATCAGAGACATCATGAAGGAGGAAAGTTTCTGTTAAGCAGATCACGTCTGGTTTGTCAGAAGCAACCTGTATGGAGAGATCAGTCAAGTTTGAGCGAAGGCCCCGGATGTTTGAGGTCCATACTGTTAAAGAAGAGGAAGGGGGAGCATCGGATACAGAACAGGGGGAGGGAGCGGTACGGTATGATGTGGAAGAGGAGGAAGAGGTATGGAGAGCTGTTGAAGGTGCGTCAGAGATTTCAGAACAGCTTGGAGAAAGGGAAGTATGGGGCGGACAAAAGGTTTGATGGTGAATGGGTGAGGCGCAGTGAGGTGTTGTTTGAGGAGGGGGAAGAGTGAGGCAGAAGGTTGAGGGAGCTGAAGGTGAGAGTTGGAAGGGGGAAGAAGCGGGGAGGACGCTTTGAGGAGGAGGGGTTAGAGGGGAGTCTAGGAGGGGAGGAGTGAGGGAGGGTCTCAGAGGGGAGGGGTGTGGGGGGAGTTTAGGAGGGAAGGGGCAAGGGGGGAGATCTGAAAGGGATGGGTGATGGGGAAGATTTGGAGGGGAGGGGCAAGGGGGAAGATTTGAAAGGGATGGGTGATGGGGAAGATTTGGAGGGGAGGGGTGAGATTGGATTTTGAAAAATGTACGATTAATGGGAAACGAACATTTCTTGCAAAATGAGATTCTTGCGACCTTCGAGTCAAAAATACGTTTGAGGATGCTGAAGGATGGGTGGAGTTCTGGAGAGTTTAGGGAATGAATGAAAGATGCACTATAAGAGATGGAATTTTTTTTTGGAATGAATAGATTTGGTGAGCAAGTCGAAAGCATCCTTTTATAGAAGAAGAAGAAAAAGGTGTTATAGAATATGACAGAATACCATTCTTCAGGGGACAGATGGACCATTTTTTAACGACGTGAACAAAGAACGAACGAACAAATAAGAACGAAACGGATAAGAACAGAGAAGGGAATATATATATCAATTTTTTTTTTTTTTTTTTTTTTTTGAGTTGGGATGAAAACAAAGACAAAGACCGAACGTGGAACGTGAAAAATAGAGACCGAAAGGAATTGCGAGCGCCGAAAGGAAACCGACGATTCTGTACACAGGTATGAAAAACCAACACCAGAATACTATTAGAGACACACCAATAGTTACATACACACCGAAAGAAAGATAAAGTTTCGACCTGTGGTAAAGCCGGTATTACGACAAAAACACAATTGTGAAAAGTTACTTATTAACTTCGAAAGCGTGCGCGCATGCACAGCTTTGAAGAGACGTGACGTCACGTGACTTCCCGAGACGAGAAGAAACGTGAAGAGACTTTGAAGAGATTTAAAACGTTAGACAAGTGGTCGATGTTCGGGGAAGTTAGGGGGAGAAGAGAAAATCTAAGAAATAAGCAATACAGCGAAGGAAAGAACTTAAATTCACAGAACACCTATGGGGGTAGGGAAGCCGAGATAAACTAGGCCGCGCACGCGGTGGGACAGCAAAGGATTAAATTATACAAAAGTTTGCAAGAATTGCAAATCAACACCAACTGGAAAACACCCTGCAACACATGCACAATAAAAAAACGAGTCGGAATTGACGAACACGAATGGAAAAAATACTATAACTTTTGCTGCCGTGCAGAGAGCTCCAAGACGTTTCCTTGCTCCAGGGACCGGAAACGGAAGGTGACACTTTTGGCAGAAAAAGGCCTCCGTAGTATTCGAAATCGCCTTTTTCCGGGTGAGGGCCACCGTTAGCTCATGAGCGACACGACGAGAACGTACCGCTGGGGCTTGGCGAGGCTCCAAAACCCCTCGCGTGGCCCGGAGTCTGGTCAAGGACGCATACGCCGTGCCCGATTGAGGATGAGACTGTGGTGGCTGTCCGGTGACGCCCGCCAAGGTCGTCTGAGCGCCCAGGGGCCCGCAGAGAGGGGCCCTGCCCTTCGAAGCCGGGTAAGGCGCCGGGTTTCGGGCTCGGCTCGTAGGCTCCGCAATGAGCCCATTCACGGTCGCGCGCGGCCACGAGCCGCGTACGGTTTTCCGGCACACTTTCGCGTAATGCCCCTTTTGCGAGCACAAATGGCATATTGCGTCCCGAGCCGGACACACGGGCCGGGGATGACGTGGTCCCCCACAGAAATAGCAGGTGGCCCCGCGTAAGGCCTTGGGTCTGGCCGTAGCGGCAGCCGTCAGGACTGGGTCTTCTTCCGGAGCATCCCGGAGTTCCGTGAGCAGGTCTGCGTCCTCGGCGGTAGCACTCTCCAGCCGTGCGTGTAGCGTAGTTCCCGCCAAGAGGCGCGTGCGATCATAGGTGTTCGATTGCAACCGCGCTCGGTGTATACCTTTCCTTGCTCGAGTGCCGTAGCGAAGGTCAGGTCGGTCTTCTCCAGGAGCTTGAGCCTTAGTTCCTGGGAGGAGACCCCAGCAATATAGGCATCTAAAAGAAGATCATCCTGAGCCTGCACGTGAGTCCGTGGCTCCCTGGTGCTGTCCAGCAAGAGCTGCCGGAGCTCCTGGGCGTAGTGGTCCATCGGCTCGTTGGGTTGCTGACGTCGCGTTAGCAGCAAATACCGAGCATACACCGGGCTCTTTTCCTTTATGTCCAACCGTTTGAGCTCCGCGATCGAGAGGTCGTACGTCGCGAATTGTGCGATGGAATTGTATACCTTGTAGTCGATTTTTGAATGAAGTGTTGCTAGCTTCGCGGCAGCCGTCGGCTCGGTCTCAGGCTCCGCGAAATGATGCTCCAACGTTCTGAGCCAGTGCTTCAGTTGCAATCCACCGTCCGGGGCATGCGGGTCGGCACAGAATGTTGCAACCCCCAGCGTCATGTTGCCCGCCATGTCGGTAGATCTTAAATGGGATTAAGTGTTGTGGAAAACCAATCAGGTCCACACAACTTTAGTCCAACTGGTGGTTTAATCCCATTTAGATCATGACATTATTCTGTAATACAGGAAATGCAATAGGAATAAGATTTGGCATCACATGGGACCATTCATAACATTCAATGCAAGCAAGCTTAATATTCTATGCTGGCATACCGTTAGCGAGTCTACCAGATGTAACATGTCACAGGAGAAGTCCCGGAGCACCATCCGCAGCAGCGGGTCTTATAGCCGCGCCCCTAGCGGTGTCAACGAGCAGCGAGCATCACCCCGGGTTCAGTACGAATACGATTTCACTACACAAGCCATTTGTCCAAAGATAAAATCCCCATATTTTACCAAAACTTGGTCTCCATGACCGATATTATAATTTTCAAATGCTAGATATTGATTGAGATTTTCTTTGTTTTCTTTTAATATAGATGTGTTTACGCTTTTTTACATACATTTTCATTTAGGGATGTTTTTTTTTTCATTTACAGACATTATTGTCATGTTTATTTCACAGTTTACAGTTATAGAAATTACAATCTTCCAATGCTAGATATTAATTGAGGTTTTTAAAGTTTTCTTTTATGGATGCATTTATGGTTTTTTACATAAATGTTGTTTTTTTGTATACAAGACCGAGGCTCGTGTTTGCTAACATTAAACACAAAAAAACAGAAACGGACTAACAAAACATATAATAAAGGGGGCGGGAGACAAGATGGGGAGAGAGATGAAAGCACACGAGTACAACAACAGTAGAGAGCATGGACATCGGAAGATCTGTGGAAGGGAGAGGGCTGGGGGGGGGGGCTTGGAGGGAAGGAGGACACGGTATAAAAGAAATTGACACTACCAGGAATTTCAGGAATGAAGTCTGAGATTGAAAGAGGAGGATTTGGGGTGTTTTAACGGGACAGAAAAGACTAAAGTTTTGGAAGGGGGAATTTAAGAGATGGTGCTGAACAGCTGTTTTGAAGACCTGGAGGGAGGAGAGGGATTGAAGAGAGTGTGAGAATTTGTTCCAGAGGCGGGAGAAAAGAGGAATTAAATAGTGAAGGTGAGCAGAGAGTCTTGATTTTGGCGGTTTCACCAGAAGAGGGTTGCTGGCAGATCTTGTGCGTCCTGTAGGAATATTTGGAGGACAGACCACAGACAGAGCAGGGGGAGCAAGGCCGGAGAGGAGTCGGTGGAAAACAGAAAGTCCACCAACCTGCCTGCGGTGAGCGACTTCGCACGAAGGAGGATGCCCAGTTGACGACTGGCTTTGGAGGCCAGCTTGGAAATGTAGTTTTCCAAGGAAAGATCATGGCTGATATGGAGACCCAAAAGCTTGAGTGACAGAACTTCTTCGAGAGAATTGTTGAGAATGTAGATGGGAGGGTTTTCCAGACGGTCTTTTCGGAGAGACATAGTGAGAGTGTGAGATTGGTCAGGATTGAAAGACATGTTCCACTTGTCTGAGCAGTCTGTGATTTTGTCCAGGTCTGCAGAGAGTGAAGAGGCTGCTGCCTGCCGATCTGAGGGATGAGATATGGAGCAGCAGAGAGTGGAGTCTTCAACAAAGAGATAGAGAGGATTTTCCAGAGAGTTGGAGAGATTATGGATGAAACCCAGAAAAAGCACAGGGCCCAGAACACTGCCTTGAGAAACTCCAGCCTGAACAGGAAGGGGAGATGAGAGAATTCCATTCAGGGCCACACATTGACTGCGACCACTGCGACCGGAGAGGAAGTCTGCAAGCCATACATGGAGGTTCCGATGGATACCATAAGAGGAGTGTTTGGAGAGCACTGCGGGCTGCCAGACCATATGGAAGGCACGAGATACAGTATGTCAAGGGAGACAGCTCTGATTTCCTGTTTGACATTGAGGACCTCCATCCATTGTTCAGACAGTGGAACCAGCATGTCCCGAGTAGAATGACCTGGTCTGAATCCAAGTTGATGATCCGAGATCAAGCCATTGGAGAGTAGGAAGGATTTGATATCCGAAGCAATGATGGATTCCATGACCTTGCTGACATTTGGGAGCAGGCTGATTGGTCTATAGTTGCAAGGATCTGTTTTTGCACCTTTTTGTGTAAAGCGGTAATGTTTGCTGATTTCCAAGCAGATGGCAGATGACTTTGAGCAAAAGAGAGAGTGAAGAGAACAGAGAGAGGGAGTGAAAGAGTGGCAAAGCAGGATTTTAGGACCCGTGGGCTGATGCCGTCTTAGTCAGGTTCACTATGTCAATAAATTATATTTCGTTCAAAATCATGGTAGATTAGCAAACCTATACATTTTTGGAAAGGTTATAGCATAAGGAAACTAAAAATCAATGCTTACATTTGGAGAGATACCTGTATGGCGGCCATTTTGGATTTTCAAAATGGCCACTGTAAAATACATATTTTGTTCTATTTCTGCCTCTAATTACCCTAAAACCTTTTAAAATATACTAAACCTATATTTTCAGGGACAAGGAATCCAATGAAAGTATCAAATTAGTGCTATGGGGAATGGTAAGACACGAATCAAAGGTTTTGAATTGCAAAATACTGTCTTTATATTCGCGATAAGTTGCATAATCAAATACATGTTATCATTTTGTACAGGCAGTTAATAACATCAAAATGTGTCACAATAATTCACATCACCAAACATACACAGGCACTCAGCAAAATCATATATACACATGCAGTCAGTATAACTTCACATCTACACAGGCAGTCAATGACAAAATATACACAGGCAGTCAGTGGCATCAAACATACACGATTACAGAATATGCCATTTAGAGTTCGTCATCACCGTCCTGTGTGTCGTATCCGACAATATAGTCCGCATCGTTTTCACAGTCCGTTCCACACGAGCAAATGTCGGTCAAATTGATTGGCAAATCGAATTGGTCGAATGGTCGATCGAATCGAATTCGATGAATCGAATCGAATCGAATCGATCGAATTGGTCGAATGGTCGAATGGTCGATCGAAGCGATTGGTCGAATGGTCGAATGGTCGAATGGAATTTGTCGATTGGTCGAATTGGTCGAATCGAATTGGTCGGAATTGGCAAATGTAAACATTGATTTTCAGATTTTCCATGTAATAACGTTTCCAAAAATGTATAGGTTTGCTAATCTACCATGATTTTGAACGAAAAAACATAGTGAACCTGACTATCTGGTCCAGTTGCGGAATCAGAGTAGAGGTTTGACAGAAACTCTTTGCACCTTGTCGTTAAAGGACACAGGGTCCAGGAGCATCTGCGTACACCTGGGTAAGGTGGGTTCAGAGAGAGATGGGTTTGGGACACAATATTTTGAGGCAAACACAGAGTTTAGGCATTCAAATTTTTCGTGTGCAGTGTCAGCTGTGTAGCCATTTGGGGTAAGGGAGGAGATGGAGTGGGAGCAAACAACAGAAACAGACTTGACTAGACACCACCAGGATTTGGAGGAAGGAGACAGTTTTGAGAGTTCAGGTCTTGAGATTAGAGAGATATTCCGGCAATGTGGAAGAAGGCGATGGATCATCTTTGTACCGACTTGCCTGCAAAATGCTACTTGGATGACATCTTCATTCCGGGCGCCACGGCCGAACAACATCTTGAGAACATTGACAAGGTGATGTATGATTTATCTGCTCATGGCCTTCGCTTGAACAAGGACAAATGCTTATTCTTTCAGAAGCGAGTGGAGTAGCTGGGGCATGTCATCACCCAAGAGGGGCTTTGAAAGGCCCCTCAGAAAGTCGACACTATAGCCGACATGCCCAGCCCAAGGGATAAAGTTCAGCTTCGTTCCTTCATTGGGCTTGCCCAATATTACCAGAGGTATGTCAGAAACCTAAGCACTGAACTTGCTCCACTGACTCGCATGCTGCATCGAGATGTTCGTTGGAGGTGGAGTCCAACGGAACAAGCAGCATTCGAACAAGTCAAAGCTTGCCTTACTGCAGACACTGTACTCGCACATTGCGAACCTTCACGTCCTCTCATTCTGGCATGTGACAGCTCGTCGTACGGCATCGGTGCCATCTTGTCTCAGGTAATATGTGACAGTGCTGAGTGTGTAGTGTGTTTTGCGTCACGTGCTCTGACAACCGCAGAGCAGAACTATGCTCAGATTGAGCGTAAAGCACTGAGTTTGGTATGGGGCGTGTTGAAATGTTGTCAGTGCTCGATAGGTCGGCAAAACCGATCATCAGCCGCTTCAGTTCTTGTTTAATCCTCAGAAAGACATTCCAGTCACTACCGCTGCTCGGATATAGAGATGGTGTCTTGTCCTCAATGTGTACGACTATGAAATCAAATTTCCTGCTTCCGAACGGCACGCTAACTGTGATGGCCTGTCTCGATTGCCATGTAAAAAGGCCGGTGCCGAACGTGGGCATACGAACGAGGTGTTCATGTTGGTACAAATTTAATCTGGTCCGGTAATTGCTGTGGAAGTGGCCGCTGCCATTCGTTGTGATCCTGTGCTGTCACGTGTTGCACACGTTGTTTTGTCAGGTTCTTGGCGTGAGTTGCCCTCATCGTCACAAAATGCTCCATTTGTGTCGCGTGCATCTGAGTTGTCTTCAGCTCAAGGTTGTGTAATGTGGGGCATGAGGGTGGTCATTCCAGCTGCTTTACATCAGCGCTGTCTCAGTCAGATGCATGAGGGTCATTTGTGTATGGTCAAAATAAAGAGTTTAGCCTGGGGTTTGTTGTAGTGGCCCGGGGTTGATGCAAACATCGAACGGATGGTAAAAGCATGTGATACGTGTCAAACTGATGCTGATAATCCCTGCCTTGTGTCGTTGTTATGGCCACCTGCTGATAGAACATGGCAGCACATGCGTGTAGATTTTGCAGGGCCAGTCGTGGGCCGCATGTTTCTGGTGGTGATTGACGCTTACTCAAAGTGACCAGAAGTAGCTGTAATGCAGACCACCTCGGCAGAGAACACGGTGGAGCATCTGTGGAGTATTTTTTCGAATAAGGAGGTTCCGGAGATTTTAGTTTCGGATAATGGTTCGCAGTTTGTATCTGAGGTGTTTGCTGTGTTCATGCGTGCTAATGGTATCAAACACCTGAGGTCGGTGCCTTACCCCCAGCTACAAATGGCCAGGCTGAGTCATTTGGCGTAGAGACCAAGCGGTTTGATCTGTGCAGAGTAGGGTTGATGTGTTTTTGCATGACTATTCAGTGCATTCTACTACACAGGAAACGCCTGCATTCCACATGTATGGCCGACAGTTGCGGTCGCGCCTGGATTTGCTTCCACCTGGTGCACCTGAAGTTGTTACGGCGACCAATGTTCGTTCATTCACTGTGGACCAGCCAGTTTTGGCACGGGACTATGTACACCGACAGAAATGGGTGCTGGTTGTTGTGGTCCGAATTTTCGGTCTGGCTAACTACCATGTTCGTACTTCGGTCGGGCTTATCTGGAAACACCATCTGAATCAGTTGTTGGCTCATGGGTCCGGTCATCACACACAACCAATTCCGTTCTTCCGTGCGATGCGTCCTCGTCCATTGAGGTGCCCATGACCATGTTTTGGCCAGCTGCCCATCCATCTGTGGAGCCAGATCTTCATGGCAGTGAGAGAAGTGTGGATGTTCCTCCGGTTTCGGTTGAGCCTAGTTTGGTGACTGGTGGGGAGCCGTCATCTGTGTCCAATGCCTCACCGTCGTCGGTCGTGTCCACGGCTCAATGCCCGCGTGTTTCTTCTCGACGCATTGTGCGACCAGAATATTTGAAAGACTATGTGACTTAAGTGGGGAGGAGTGTAGTGCCATGTACGGCCAAGTGAGGCCTGGTTGCCTGGAAAAAAAAAGGGTGATTGATCCTCTCTGCGTGTCCGCATCTTTATTACAGACATTACCCAACTCATCATAGGTGAGTTCAATTCCAAGGTAAAGGAGAATCACCTGCTTGAAATCTAATTATTTCTAACAACTTCTAAAAGGTGCCAATAATATTTTCTGGGCCATTTTAGGATTTCTGTGTGGAGTAAGCTAAGATCTAGTAGTTTATTCAGCTTTTTTTTTTGTTTTGTTTCACTGCAAAGCAAAGAAAAACATATGTGGACACAAAAAAAAATTTATTTCAACAATTTTCTGGAAGAAATGGTATATTATTTGAAAAAAGTGCAAGGGTGCCAATATTTTTGGCCACGACAGTATATGTAGCCCTTTGGCTCCCTGCTACGTGGGTCTTGCGCATGTGCTCTTGGTGTTCTGGCTGCGTGAGATGGCACACATGGCTTTGCCATGTTTGCAAAATCCGTGTTAGAGGCTTGACGTAGCACATGTGTGCCGTCCTTGTTGAGGTGCGATGAAAGAACAACGAGGTGATTAAGGTTGCACATGGATGGCAGATGGCAAAAGGAAACAGACACGAGGATAAAGGGTGACAGAGAATCTGCCGAGACATCAAAATCTGGTCGATGCAAATTGACATTTACAAACACTTATGCTGACACTCATTAAGATATAACTACTGAATAATTAACCCCTCATTAACTCGTAAGCTAATATCGAAGCAATAAATTAAATGGAATTTTGGCTTATATTCCGAAACTTTCCTCGTAGGAGCCATATCCAGGCCCGTAGTGGTAAAATGGGACTGAAAACAACGGATGTGGCGTGAAAATACCAGATTTTGATAATAGCATACCGATTGACATCGCCACAGAGCTACTAAAGACAACAGCCCCCAATGGGAGGTGTGCTAGCTCAGTATGTTAAGCATAAATCTTAAACGTGTTTGTGCCCTCAGTGTTCCTCAAGAAGACAAAATCCAAGAGAACAGGATGTTCGAGGCGCTGTGTTGCTTTCACAGATTTTCTAGATATTCATTAATACCACACTTGGATGTTCCATTAAACAGAATTACTCCTCAGCAAAATAAAGCACAGACCTAATCCAAACTAAGCCAGGAGCGAAAAGGGAGGTTTACCTAAATGTCATCACTATGCCTTTAATCCAGGTGGGCAGAAACATTGCAATGTTGTTGCGAGGCAGAGCATGGAGCCGGTTAACCAGCAAATGTACAGAGTGCAGCTTTCTTTCACTTCGAGGGCAGCTTCACTTCGCAGCCACATCACAGTTGGCAGAATCTTCGAAACATAAAAAGCATCCACCTTGAAATTTGACCTTCTCATACTGGCATACAGCGCAGTGAGAGAGAAAGACTGATTAAGGCCCAGTTCAATTGTGATACCGCTCAGCCTTCATGGCCACCTCAAAATACTGACCAAGAGACCACCAAATATAGCTTCAGCACTCGTACAAGCACCATGTGTATGTATGTGTAATGTGTGTGTGTGTGTGTGTATATATATATATACAGTCACGTGAAAAAGTAAGTACACCCCATGTAAAGTTTGAATTTTTCAACATATTTCAACATACAGCTATTTTATCTTCATTTCAACAATATTGATAGATAAAGGTGATATTGTAGCGTGATGCTACGCACGCAACCTGTTTGCCAACGAAGGTAAGCCACAACGCATAGGGTCAAAAGAGTCTTTATTCAATAGCTCAAACTGTAGCACTGACGTGCTCGGGGCTGCGCGCCCCGTGTATATCCCGAGGCCACGCCTACCCCTCGGGCGTGGCCGACACCCTCTTGGTGCGCGGAATGATGTCACCACGCCAGCGAGCCATCGTGTCCGCCACACGCGCCCCCCCAGAATTCCCGCGCACCTGAAGGGTCAGTTTGCGAGGCAAACGGATGACCTGGCCGAAGCGCCCTCTGGCGGCTGGCGGCGTCTGGGATGCCGGGATGTCATCTGGGATGCCCCCGGCGGAACCTGGGATGGGTGCAGGACCGGGGGGGGGGCATGCCGGCGGGGCTGGGTGGTGCCGGAGGTCCGCCCACCGGGGGGCGGCCCCGACGCGGGGGCCGAGCCACTGGCGGGGGGTGGTCCACGGAAACACGGTCAGGAGTACCGCCGATGTCGAGGGTGAAGTGTTTCGCCCCGGTCTCCAGCACGCGGAAGGGCCCGTCATACGGGGGCCACGGCGGTGTCCGGTGGGCGTCATGGCGGACGAACACGTATTCCGCCGTGCGAAGCTCCGGGGCGACGTGCGTTGGCGGGCACCCGTGGTGCGCCGTCGGCACCGGGGCGAACCTCCGGGCAGTCTCCTGCAGTGCGGAGCGCTGCTGCGCCACAAACCATTGTGCCCTGGAGTCGGGGAGGAACTCGCCCGGCACCCGCAGTGGTTGTCCGAAGAATAACTCCACCGCGGATGCACGCAGGTCGTCCTTGGGTGCCGTCAGGAGGCCCAGCAGGACCCAGGGGAGCCTGTCGACCCAGCCGCCGTCGCGGAGGGTGGCCCAGAGCGCGGCCTTCAAGGAGCGGTGGAAGCGCTCGCACAGGCCATTGGCCTGGGGGTGGTAGGCCGTGGTGCGGTGCAGCTGGACGTCGAGCCCCCGAGTGACCGCCCCCCAGAGCTCCGAGGTGAACTGGGGGCCGCGGTCGGACGAGATGTCCGAGGGGGCGCCGAACCGGGCAACCCAGGTGGCGATGAACGCCTGCGCAACGTCCGCCGCCGTCGTCGCCGCCAAAAGCACAACCTCCGGCCACAGGGTGGTGCGGTCCACCATGGTGAGGACGTGGGTGAAACCCCACGAGGGGGGCAGAGGTCCCACCAAGTTCACGTGAATGTGGTCGAACCGAAGTTCGGGCACCGTGAACGGGGCCAACGGGGCCTGGGTGTGGCGGTGCACCTTCGCGTGCTGGCACACGAGGCACGTCCTGGTCCAATCGCGGACGGCCTTCCGGAGGCCATGCCAGACGAACTTGTCAGTGACCAGCCTCTGGGAGGCCTTCATGCCCGGGTGGGACAGGCCGTGGATGGCGTCAAAAACCCAGCGCTGCCAGCCCGCGGGCACGATGGGGCGAGGCCGCCTGAGGGAGACGTCACACAAGAGGGCCGTGCCCGCGCCGTCGAACGGCACCTCGGTGACGCGGAGGCCCGTGACGGCGGTCCGCAAGGCCTGGACGTCGGGGTCGGCGGTCTGGTCCGCCGCCATCCGGGCATAGTCGATCCCAAGGTGGACCGCGTGGGTGACGGACCAGGAAAAGGCAATCCGCCACCGGGTTGTCCTTTCCCGCGATGTGCCGGATGTCCGTCGTGTACTCGGACACGGCCGAGAGGTGACGTTGCTGCCGGGCCGACCATGGCTCGGCGACCTTGGCCATCGCAAAGACCAGGGGCTTGTGGTCGACGAAGGCCGTGAACGAACGGCCCTCGAGCAGATGGCGGAAGTGCCGGACTGCCAGGTGGAGCCCGAGCATCTCGCGGTCGAAGGCGCTGTACCGGCGTTCGTGCGGGCGAAGCTGCCGGCTGAAAAACGCCAGCGGTTGCCAAGCGCCGCGCACCCATTGCTCGTGCACCGCACCCACGGCATATAGTCCGACGCGTCGGTGGTGAGGGCGATCGGTGCATCGAGCGCCGGGTGCGCGAGCATGGTGGCATTAGCCAAGGCGAGCTTCGCGCCCGCGAACGCCGCGTCCATCTGCACGGTCCAAACAACGTCACCTTTGCCTGGCTTCCCCCGGAGGGCCTCGGGCAGGGAGCGCAGGAGCTGGGCGACGCGGGGCAGGAAACGGTGGTAAAAGTTCAACATGCCCAGGAACTCCTGGAGCCCCCTGATCCTGCGGGGGCGCGGAATCCCCTTGAGCACCTCCACCTTTGCCGGTAAGGGGGTGGCCCCGTGCCTGGTGACGCGGTGCCCCAAAAAGTCGATGTCGGCGACGCCGAACCGGCACTTGGCGGGGTTTACGATCAGGCCATGCTGGCCCAGGCGTTCGAAGAGCGTGCGGAGGTGGCGGAGGTGCTCTTCGCGGGACGCGCTTGCGACGAGGATGTCGTCCAGGTAGACGTAAACTCAATCCAAGTCGCGCAAGACGCTGTCCATCAACCTTTGGAATGCCTGACCTGCATTCTTCAACCCGAAGGGCATCCGAAGAAACTCGAAGAGGCCGAATGGTGTAATGACGGCCGTCTTCGGTATGTCCTCCGGCCTGACGGGGACCTGGTGGTACCCGCGGATGAGGTCCACCTTAGAAAAGAAGGACATTTTTGCCAACCGGGCGGAAAAGTCCTGAATGTGAGGGACCGGGTAGCGGTCGGGGGTGGTGGCATCGTTGAGGTGGCGGTAGTCTCCGCAAGGCCGCCATCCCCCGCCGGGTTTCGGCACGATGTGCAGTGGTGACGCCCAAGTGCTCTTGGAGCGCCGTATGATGCCCAGCCGCTCCAGCATAGCGAACTCCGCCTTCGCCACTGCGAGCTTCGTCGGCTCGAGGCGGCGTGCCGGGGCATAGACCGGTGGCCCGAAGGTGGGGATGTGATGTTCCACCCCGTGCTTGACGGCCACCGCCGAGAAGGTGGGCCGCATGAGGGCCGGGAAGCTGGCGAGGAGGTGGGTGAACTCGTCCGCTGCCGGAAGCATACAGACCAACCTCGCCGGGACCGAACCGCTCAGCAAGCCGCTTGGCGAGCCACTCGGTGAGCCGCTCAGGGAGCTGCCCAACGAACTGCTCAGCGCGCAAGCAAGCGAGCTGAACGTTTCCGCCTGGACGAGGCATCTATGCTTCACGTCCACCAACAACCCATTTGCACACAGGAAGTCCGCACCGAGCAATGCCATGGGCACGCTGGCGGTTACGAACGTCCATTGAAAGCGTTGCCCTCCGAACCGCAGGGAGAGGCAGCGCTTCCCGAATGTGCATATGGGTGTACCATTGGCTGCAAGCAACGCGGGGCCCCGGCCCGCGGTTCGCTTGTCGGATGTGGAGGCGGGGATAACGCTCACCTGTGCGCCTGTGTCGCAGAGGAAGCGACGCCCGGACAAGGTGTCCATGACAAAAAGGAGGCTGCCGGAAAGGCCGACGCTCAAAGCCGCTACCGAGCGCCGGCCCGGGAGTTTCCCGACTTGCCAAACGAGCACGGCGGGCAACAATTCCTAGCCTTGTGGCCAAACCTGGCGTGGAAACGGCACCAGGTTTGCGGCGGAGGCGGAGGCCGCGGCTTTCGCGGTGGTGGTGGGCGGGGCAAGGCGGCGGCCACGAGGTGTGCATCGGCATCAGCCTCGGGATCCACGAGGTGTGCATCAGCATCAGCCTCGGTATCCGCGACAGCCGCACCGACTCTCGCCCGCGTGTCACAAGCCGCGAAAAGCTTGTCGGCCTCGACGGCCAGAGCGCGGGGTTCCTTTATTTTGGAACCGGCCAACGCGAGGCATACCTGTACTGGTAGCTGGCGTAGAAAGAGCGCCCGGAATAAAAAATCCGGGGCTTTGTCACCCAGAAGCGAAAGCATGTAGTCCATCCGGACCGATGGTCGTGTGTCGCCGAGTTCAGGAAGGTCCAGGAGGCGGTCGGCCCGCTCGCACTCCGTGAGGCCGAACGTGGTGATGAGGAGACGCTTGAGCGCCTCGTACCTGTGGTCGGCCGGTGGGTTCCGCAGGACGGACACGACTCGGGCGGCTGTGCCGGGCCCGAGGGCGGCGATGACATGGTAATAACGCATCTCATCCGCCGTTACGCCTCGAAGTCGGAACTGTGCCTCGGCCTGCATGAACCATACTTCGGCCTGAGCTTCCCAAAACTCAGGGAGCTTCACCGCTACCGCGTTGTTGGCCATGGCGCGTTCTGTGGTCAGCGATGGCTGAACCAAAAGGGGTCACCAATGTAGCGTGATGCTACGCACGCAACTTGTTTGCCAACGAAGGTAAGCCACAATGCGTAGGGTCAAAAGAGTCTTTATTCAATAGCTCAAACTGTAGCACTGACGTGCTCGGGGCTGCGCGCCCCGTGTATATCCCGGGGCCACGCCTACCCCTCGGGCATGGCCGACACCCTCCTGGTGCGCGGAATGATGTCACCGCGCCAGCGAACCATCGTGTCCGCCACAATATAAAATAACAAATATCATGAAACATTTACATTTTGTCGTACATTGTATAATTTAAATAAACATAAATGCAAATTTCGCATGTGGAAAAAGTAAATACACCCTTGGCTCTAATAGGTGGTATTGCCCCCTTTGGCAGAAACAACATCAAGTAGGCGTTTCTTATAACTGTCTATCAGTCTCTGACATCGACTGGGAGAATTTTTTGCCCACTCCTCCATGCAAAATTCTTTCAGCTGTGCGATGTTTGAGGGGTTTCTTGCATGCACAGCTCATTTCAAATCCCCCCACAACATCTTGATGGGATTTAGATCCGGACTTTGACTTGGCCATTCCAGAACCCTCCATTTCTTTCTTTTCAGCCATTCCTTGGTGGATTTACTGGTATGTTTAGGGTCATTATCATGTTGCAAGGTCCACCTTCGGTTGAGCTTCAACTTTCCGACAGATGGCCTCATTATCCTCAAGCACCCTCTGGTACAATGCAGAATTAATCGTGGATTATATGATGCTGAGCGGCCCAGGCCCTGATGCAGCAAAGCTGCCCCAAACCATAATATTTCCACCACCATGCTTTACAGTTGGTATCGGGTACTTGTGGTCAAATGCTGTCTTTGGTTTTCGCCAAACATGTCTTCTGGTACTGTGGCCAAATAGCTCGACCTTTGACTCATCTGTCCAGAGCACATTGTTCCAGAAGTGCTGGTCTTTGCCTAGGTGTTCATTGGCAAACTTTAGTCTTGCCCTGATGTTCTTTCTGGACAGCAAAGGTTGCCTCCTGGCACACCTCCCATGTAGATCAAATTTGTGCAGCCTCTTTCTAATGGTAGACTCATGCACTTTGACATCAACATTGGCAAGACCTACCTGTATGTCCCGTGATGACATTCTGGGGTTCTTAGAGACTTCTTTCAGCATCTTGCGGTCTGCTCTCGGGCTGAACTTGCTGGGTCGGCCTGGCCTGAACAAGTTGGCAGTTGTTTGGAATCTTCTCCACTTGAAGATGATCTTCCAGACAGTCGATTGATTTATTTCAATTTGTTTGGAGATCTTTTCAAATCCCTTCACAGACTCGTAGGCATTTATAATCTTCTTTCTGAAGGCCTCAGAGAGCTCTTTTGATCTAGGCATGGTGACGCCGCACACTTCAACAACAAAGAGCAAACCAAACTAAATGTCTGAGGTTTAAATAAGACAGGTTCCTCCAAGATCCTCTCTAAGTATGTTCTAATCATTTGCACCTGAGCTGGTGCACCTGATTCTAATTTTAGGTACTTGAAGTAGTGATAAATGTAGGGGTGTACTTACTTTATCCACATGCGAAATTTGCATTTATGTTTATTTAAATTATACAATGGACTACAAAATGTAAATGTTTCATGATATTTGTTATATTATATCACCTTTATCTATCAATATTGTTGAAATGAAGATCAAATAGCTGTTTGTTGAAATATGTTGAAAAAGTCAAAACTTTACATGGGGTGTACTTACTTTTTCACGTGACTGTTTATACATTGTTATTAATTTCGGGGTAGAGTGGTGTATATATCAGGTAGATCTGTGTAAGTATCATGCTCCGACTGTTGTGAAGAAGAAGAACCATCTCGAGGTACATCAGCAGGGACCTGTCTAGCCCGGATGTCAGACTAAGAGTATTGTCACGCGATTGCCCCTCGGTTAAGACCGGGGATTGGCGGTTGTAAATGAGCTTAATGAGGTGACGACCAATGGCGGATTTGCTATACACGCGCGGGGAGGAAGAAGGACGGAGGAAGAAGAAGCGGGGAGTTTTACCTCACAGCGCGCGCGCACCAGCGTCTTCCACCTGCAAGGTGATTAAACTCACAAGAACAAGGGATTTTGAATCGAAAAGCAAATAATAAAAGGGTTTATTTAAAATAACTATCGGGATAGGGGAACCCGATGATAAAAACCTAGGTTGGGACGTCCCCACTCACAGATTTCACATACAGCACAGGGGACTGAATAATAAAATAACCGTTTTGTTGTGTTTGTGAATGCGAGATTATCTCAATCAGTAGTCTGCAGTCGTCAAGGATGGTCCGGCTCCGAGCGCAGTCGTCCGACCGTGGCTCCGGTCAGTGGGAAGTAGGCCTTGTTCCGCGCCCAGTTCGTGCTCTACCAGGCCCATGGGCGCCACTGCGTGACAAGCATCGTGTCCCCGTGCGTTCGTTCGCGAGGTTCGTGCGTGAATGCCGGGTAAGAGAATCGTCGGCGCGCCAACGTCCTTCCAACGTCCAACGAGCGAGGGTCCAAACGGGACGAGGTCCAACACAAGAGAAGGTCCAGCACAACAGATGGCCAGAAGGGAAGAGAGGCATGCGAAGAGAGAAAATGTCGGTCAGCGAGTCATTTTTCCGATCGTCTCCTGACGTCAGCTCTCTTCTCGAATCTTCCGATTGCGTTCGTCGCCTCTCTTTGGCCCAGCGCTTGGCACCCTGCTCCCATGCCATTTGTCTGTGGCCAATCACAAGTCCTTCTTTACCCTTCAATCGGTGCTCTTGGTGTTTCTCGCCCCTCCCCCTCCTGTCAATCATGAGTTCTCCTGGGCGTGGCTCTCAGTCTGCCTGGTCAAGTTTGGTGGACGGTACAACACACATATGAACAAAAGGTGGGAGCGAAGGGGAAGCCGTAGCCAGAGGTATTCCTGGGGGTGAGGTGGAGAGAGGGCAGTGCAGGGCGAGTGAGGAAGAGAGTTTTTGATAAAGATAGCCACTCCACCACAGGACGAGGCTCAGGACTATCAAACCGGAGGAGGGAGTGACCCGGGAGATATATTAAGGAATCAGAGACATCATGAAGGAGGAAAGTTTCTGTTAAGCAGATCACGTCTGGTTTGTCAGAAGCAACCTGTATGGAGAGATCAGTCAAGTTTGAGCGAAGGCCCCGGATGTTTGAAGTCCATACCGTTAACGAAGAGGAAGGGGGAGCATCGGATACAGAACAGGGGGGGGGGGGAGGGGTAGGGTAAGATGTGGAAGAGGAGGAAGAGGTAGGGAGAGCTGTTGAAGGTGTGTCAGAGATTTCAGAATAGCGTGGAGAAATGGAAGGAGGGGGCGGACAAAAGGTTTGATGGTGATTGGGTGAGGCACAGTGAGGTGTTGTTTGAGGAGGTGTAAATGCGAGGCAGAAGGTTGGGGGAGATGAAGATGAGAGTTGGAAGGGGGCAGAAGCGGGGAGGACACTTTGAGGAGGAGGAGGGGTGAGAGGGGAGTCTAGGAGGGGACGGGCGAGGGAGAGTCTAGGAGGGGAGGAGTTTGGGGGGAGTTTAGGAGGGAAGGGGAAAGGGGGGAGATTTGAAAGGGATGGGTGATGGGAAGGATTTGGAAGGGAGGGGCCAGGGGGAAGATTTGAAAGGGATGGGTGATGGGGAAGATTTGGAGGGGAGGGGGAAGATTTGAAAGAGATGGGTGATGGGAAAGATTTGGAGGAGAGGGGCAAGAGGGTAGATTTGGAGGGGAGGGGTGATGGGGAAGTTTTGGAGGGGAGGGGTGATGGGGAAGTTTTGGAGGGGAGGGGTGATGGGGAAGATTTGGAGGGGAGGGGTGAGATTGGATTTTAGAAAGTGTACGATTAACGGAAAACGAACATTTATTGCAAAATGAGTTTCTTGTAACCTTCGAGTCAAAAATACGTTTGAGGACGCTGGAGGAGGGGTGGAGTGCAGGAGAGTTTCGGGAATGTAGAAAAGAGGAACTGTAAGAGATGGAATTTTTTTTTGGAATGAATAGATTTGGTGAGCAAGTCGAAAGCATCCTTTTATAGAAGAAGAAGAAGAAAAATGTGTTATAATATATGACAGAATACAGTACTTCAGGGGAAAGTTTCAACATTTTTAAATTGAGCAGTGAAAACTATCTGGGGAAATGGAAAATGGAAATGGGGGTGAAACACGTGATCGAAGAACGAACGAACAAATAAGAACAACGGATAAAAGAATAAGAACAACGAATAATAACAGAGAAGGAAAATTTGTTTTTTGTTTTTTTTGTTGAGATTTTAAACAAGGAAGTATGGGGTGAAAGACTGGGACAAAAACAGAGAACGAAAGTAATTGCAGCACAATCGACGGACCGCTGAGAGAAAAACAAAGCCTCTAGGTAGGACACGGTAGCCTACAAGGCCTCAAAAGACGTGACACTAATTAACCGAGGATTTTGTATACAGGTATGAAAAATTAACACCGAGAATCTTCCTAAGGACACACTATGGGTACGCACACCGAAGGATAAATACAGTTTCGACAAAAACACAATTGTGAAAAATTACTTAACTTCAAAAGCGTGAGCGCATGGACAGCTTCGAAAAGACGTGACCTCACCGACAAAGATCTTGCGAGATCCTAGGTTTTCCTGATGTTTAACGCGAGGTTTTTCCTGATGTTTAACTCGACAGGAGCACAGGTGACAGGATTACCGAAATTAACTTTGTTCATTTCACAAGCAGCAAATCAAAAACAGAAAAGGGTCCTCGGTCTAGCACAAGTCCTGGGAATGTCTTCCATTATCAATCAGCTAGTAGAGAGCTCGCTAGGTGGTTTGCAGGTGAGTTTAGTGGGTTACGTTATTATAAAATACTATAAAATGGTGTGTGTGTGTGTGTGTGTGTGTGTCAGTATGTGTGCGTGCCTGTGTGGAATAATTTTGTCTATTAATTACGTACATCTATTAATTAATTACTTACTATTGAAATGTAATTTTTAACTCTTTCGACTGCTGAAACCCCTTCGACCTTTCAAGACCCTTTAAGACCCCTAAGATCCTTAAGACCCCGAAAGACCAAAAGGACCAAAATGTCCCTGAGGACCCAAAACACCCTAAAGACCCAGTGTCACGCCCCCCCCCCCCCCCCCCCGAGTCCGGCAGGCAGATATGCTACAAGGCGGTGAAGACCAATGCAAATTTGGTACAGTGGACCAGCAGGCCCCCTAGTCACATAACAATAATTTGAAACAAGTACAGATACATTCAAAGTACACCAACCCCATGACATATAAATAAACAACATCCTCTAGCGCATAGAGACTGTATTGGGACGGAGAGGTGTACAATAATTGATTGATTAATTACATAATTAAAATCTATATATAATGATCATAAAATATTTTCTTAATCAATTGGCTAATAACATTCCGAAACCACCAGTGCTTCATCCGAAGCTGTAACTTTTTAAATATTACTCATTAATCGAAAAAATGAAATAATTAATTGATTAAATAATAAATACTTAATCGATTAATTGATTAATCAATAAATTTTAAAAAATCAATAAATCACTGTTGCTGCAAATATCAGCTCCATAGCTCAAAAGGTGCCTGAGATATTGCGCAGAGCAGAAAGAAAATAAATAAATGATTAATAATGAAAATAAATAAATAATAATCATAAAATAATTGAATAATTAATCAACTGGCTAACAGAATACATAAACCACCACCATTTGATCCGAATCTGTATCGTTAAAAAAAATTAAGTAAATAAGTAATTGATCGAATAATTAAAGAATTAATCGATTAATTGATTAATCAATAAATCAAAAATAGCCTTTACAGCCAAATCACTTAGTCATTGTTGTGTCCAAATATCAGCTTCCGAGCTCAAAAGGTGCCTGAGATATTTTCCAGATGAGAAAGAAAATAAATAAATGATTAATAATGAAAATAAATAAATAATAATCATAAAAAATTTAATTAGTTAATCAATTCGGTCATAGAACACATAAACCACCACCATTTCATCAGAATCTGTAACTAAAAAATATATATTGTTGCGGATATGGGATTTGGCCTCCATCCATATCCGCTTGTAAATATTCCCCTATTTCCCCAATACTCCCCAACTATCCCCAATCCCCCATTCCCTAGTCCCATTGTCTGTAAACAACACTCTGTAGAACCGACCTTCCCCTTTTTCCCCCATTAAATGTCGTGCCCAGGTTCACCGCATCTCACGTAGACAACTATAGGACATCTTGCTAGTTATTCTTAGTCTATGTCAGTTAAGGACTCGTTTCCATTAATTCTGACTCTTCGTTGCACCAGAATGTGATTGTATGGCACCAGTAGTGAGTTTAGGACCTCCCAATACCTCCCCACAACCTCATCTCCGCATCCTCCCATCATCTCATGGAACAACAACAACTACAACCACAGCAGGGGCGGCGCGGCCGCAGCGCGGGGAGTGGGCGTCCTCACTCCGGCTTGGTTAGCCGCCATTGCCCATGTGCTCCGACGGGGTTACCACGAAGGGGCTGACTGTCAGCTCCTCGTCAAGGGCGGAGCCCGGTAACCCCCCCGCACCCAATAAGAAGCGGCTGGCCGATTCCATCTGGGGCGGAGCTAACGAGCCGAGGGCGTGTCACTCCCCGCTGGATATACGCAGTCACTTACCGGAGGTGACGTGAGATGCGCCCCCAGCTTGGAGAGAGAAGTCGCCACCTCCGAGCGCTGAGAGACCTCCCTGCATCTTTTGGACCGCGCTTTATCCTGTCCCTGAGCCAAGGTGCACCTTGTGCTATCCATCGACTACCTGCCCTTCCTTGCCATCAATCCCTGTGTGAGTCAGTCTTGTCCCGTTTATCTGTGGTCTGTCGGGGCTAATATAAGACCGTGTTTAAGTGCCCACCTTCCTATGCTGTACCTCTTGTCAGTGTAATCTAAACGTTCTGCATACAAATATTATAACCTCCTCCGGAGGTCTTGAGAACTGTACCCCTGGTGTCGTGTCATCTAACCCAGCCGTTGTGTCCTTTCCTTCATTGATCTAGCGTAGCGCGACTCGGCCAACGTTCGAGTATAATCGGGTAAACTGTGCAGACGCGGTCATACCAAACCGCTCGGTAAACTAACATCCAAAACCGCGTCTGTAACATTTGGTGTCAGGAGTGGGATTCGGACCTGGGACTAAATTCATTTAGCCCAAATTTTGGAACACCAATTGTACTATTAGAGTAACATTTGGTGTCGGGAAGTGGGATTCGATCCGGAGCGCGTTTCACGCGCTCGAAATTATAACGGCGAAATTTAATTGTGTTTTACAAAAAAAATAAAAACCCGAATTTTGAAAGTCGCGCTATGGCAGACCAAGACGGCTGGGTTCCGGTAGAGGAGAGGGAGGCAGGGTCGATCCAGGACCAAAATGAGGGACAAGAGGGGAGCGAAGCAGTGAGGGTAGCAGACGCACAAAATGGCGCCTCGCACATGGCCACGGCGACCACGCCCGCGACCGTGGTAGCGCCGCTGGTGGATTCGAACCTTTTCCTCCTGCAAATGAGGGCCCTTATGGAACAAATGGGAGACCAAATTGGAGGTTTGAAAAACAGTATGGGGGTAATGAGGGACGAATTGAGGGCTGATAGTGAGCGATTAGAGGGCCAAATGGGGGTAATGGGGAACCGGATGGATGCTCAGGGTGAGCGATTAGAGGGCCAAATGGGGGTAATGAGGGACGAAGCGAGGGGTACCGGAGAGGGATTAGACAAGAAATTAGAGGGGTTAGACAATGGAATAGAAGGGGTGAAACATGGGTTAATGGGGGTGGAAAATAGAATGGCTGCCCAGGAGAATCAGATAGAGGGAGTGAAAAATGGGTTAGAGGGGTTAGAAAACAGTATGGAAGGCAAATTGAGGGACATGAGGGACCAAGCGGAAAGGGAAGTTAAACAAATGGGGCAGCAGATAGAGGAGGTTAGAATGGGGTTAGAAACCAAACTGGATGCTCACAGGGAGGAAATGGAGCAGATGAGGGTGGCATCTGGGCAGGAGATGCAAGTGATGGGAGAAGAGATCAGAAGAGGAGTGAGTGAGGAGGTCGGAGGAGTGCGCGAGGAGGTGAGGCACTGTAAGGAGCACATGGAGAAGGAGGTGAGAAAGGGGACTGTAAAGTTACAAGGGGGCATAGAGGACCTGACGCAGGAAGTAGAACAACTGACAGAGGGACAAAAAGAACTAACGGACCAGGTAAAGAAGAACATAGCGGTAATAGGAGGGTTAAAAGCGACACAAAATGACCTAAAAAATGACTTGGTAGCGACGAAGAGGGAATGTCAGATGGTACGTGAGGGACTGACAACGAGGTTGGACGAGGTGACAGAGGTAATGGAGACGAAGGACCGGCAGGTGAGGACGCACATGGAAACGGTCAAGGTAGCCTTAGAGGGCGAGCTTGAGGAGACGTACCGGGAAATAAAAGAGGTGAAGCAGAAATTAGAAGAAGTGGAAGGAGGGGTGAGCGAAATTAAGAAGCGACGGAGAGAGGATAAGAAAGAGATAAAAGAGGAAATAAAAGAATTGGTCCAAAGTCTGTGTTTGGATCGTGATGATGTGCTCATTAACCGGATGAGGGATTCGCAGGTGATGGAGGAGAAGCGAAGAGGAAGAGGACCCGGTGTAAGTGGTGACCAATATGGTCGTGCGTATGATGCGCCAGGTGATTTAATGAGCTTGGGGGTCGAGATGGACCCGGGTGTTCGTGAGAGGCCGTTGGTGAAGTGTGCGACAGGTCTGGTGTGCGAAAAAGGAGGTGTGCGAGAAAGTCCGACTCTGGGGTGTGTGAGGAAAAAGTGCGTGCCAAGGAGTGAGGATGCTGGCGAGAGTGAGTCGGTCCTAGCGCGTGTGCGAGGGAGCACATGGAAGCGCGGTGTGGTAAGTGTTACAGAGGGTGTGACGGGAGAGTGTGCGCAGGAGTGTGCGCGAGAAAGGTGTGTGACGGACAGGTGCATGGGGAAAGAGTTACGCTGTCAAAGGCAAGGAAGAATGCACGCCTGTGGTGAGTGTTACAGAGGGTGTGACGGGAGAGTGTGCGCAAGAGTGTGCGCGAGAAAGGTGTGTAACAGACAGGTGCATGAGGAAAGAGTGCGCTGTCGGGAGTAAGGGTGAGTGCGTTGTCAAGAGTGGAGGTGAGAGTAGTAAGAGTGACACGGAGCATGAGTTGGTTGTGACAGGTGAGAAAGGAAGCACACCTGGAATGGTAGAGCGTGAGTGGGAATGCACGCTGGAATTAGTAGTGAGGCACGTGGTTGGGTGTGCGAATGAGAGCACACCTGTGATTGTCACAGAGGAAGTGACCGAGGAGGGGGCGCGAAGAGGAGTGTTGGTGAGGTGTGTGACCAACGAATGTGTGCCAAAGTGTTCGGTGGTCAGGTGTGTGACCAAGGCTGTGAGTGGAATGAGTATACCTGGGTGTGTAAGGAAAGGTACGAGGAGCATGGAAACGGCTGGATGTGTGAGCAAGGAACGGGCTGCGGGGTGTAAGCATGCAGGTGAGGCATCGAAGGTAACCGGGTTAGAGGTTAGGTCGACTTTTAGCCGAATCGGGCCCTCGGTGCGTGCCGGGCCTCGCTTGGAACGGCCGCGTCCGTGCTCCACTAGGCGGAGCGGGCGGCTGGATAGGAAGGGTCGTCATGGCGACCACTTTTTGTTGAGGCATTCCGGCAGGCCGAGATCGAGCCATGGGATGGCTCCGTGCCGAGATGGTGCGTGGGATCTCGGCCCGGGTAAACCTCCTTCCCTGCACCGAATGTGGGACGCATCCAGCCGCTGGCACAGAACAACCCGCATTCATGGCTTGGCTGTACGAAGCCGAGCTTTAGAAGTGAATTGGCGCACCGAGAGGCATTAGTGAGTAGACTGTGTGATGAGGTTAGTGTTTTGGCCCCAAAATTAGAAAAAAACAAAATTTGATGATTGGCAAAGGATTGGCAGTAATGATTGGCAGATGATGGGCAGTGATTGGCAAATTTTTGATTTGTTGAAATTTGATGTGCAAAATTGGTAGTGGGAGATGCCCGATGTGGTGGGATGGCAATTCTGTCATCCCTCACAAAAGTGGGGCAAATGCGCAATAGCTTATGGGGTGTATGGCAGTGAAAACTAGCCCGGGTGGGTTAGGATATTGGTAGGGATCTAGCGAAGATGACATTAGGTAACGTTAAGTTTAGTTAGTGACTGATACCTGTAGTGGGGACGCAGGTAGATTAGTGTGGTTGATAATGACGAGGGAGCGCAATAGTTTAAAGGGACGACTGGGAAGCGCAAGTTTTAGAGGGGAGTAGTTAGATGAGATGATGCTGTGTGAGAGCTGGACAGGTGTGTGGAGCAGTGGATGAGTAGTGAGTGTTGTGGATCAGCGCGAATGCGCTTGGGGAGAGAAGGGTGCAGGCGGCACCAAGAGTGAGAGCACAGGTGTGCAAGTACAGGTGTGTGGAGGGAGTTGGAGTAAGTGGTACGGAGTGGTGTGGATGGGGGAAGAGTGGACCCCTTTCACGAGTACCCGGGGCGGGTAGTGTAGGTGTTAGGTAGAGGGTATAGGTAAATTGTGGTTGGATATTGGCATTTCTGGTGCGGTTGCAGAATGGTATTGTGGATGGGTGCATTAGTGTTGTGGAAATGGCTGGGCGTGTAGCCTGTTAGCTTGTGTAGTTGGTTGGGCACTCCACCACTGTGAGGATGTCGGCCAGGTGAGGCCGCAGGTGGGCTCTGGGAGCCGTTAGTGTCAGTGGGGCCCGAGGATCCGGAGGACGGACCCGGGTAGCCCAGTGCCAGAGAGGGCACCGAGTGGGGAGAGCGCCAGAGGGCCTTCCCCAGGTAGATAGGTTAGGGTAAGGAGCAGGTAAGCTCGGAGGCAACTGCAGTGGTGGAGGTGTGCAGGTGGGTAGACCTGCTGGGAGAGCTACACGTCGCGGCCCAGAAATTGTGCGAGGGCACCGGGAGATGAATCGGGGGAGTGAGACCCCAAATTGAAAAGCACCACAGTTTGGTCAATGGGAATTGGTTTTTAGAACCCATAGTGTAAGAGGGCCAATGGTTTGGCAGGAGAGAGACCCCGGGTAATGTAAAGTTGTTAAAGTCATTTAGGAAATAGTTAGGATTGATGAACCTGTCGCACCATACGCAGCCACTTACCTGTGGTGATGATGACTCCACACCTGTGTTTCTTTGTTCTGTGTTGCAGGAAATGAGAATTGCTGTGAGGATTTGTGAGACGCATCACGACGTGGATGAGACATTGGGGTGATTCCATCTCTCCCTCCTTAGGAGGGACTGATGATGAATTGGTGATGGCAAATTTTGATATTGAGTTGGAGATGGCAAATTGTGAGGAGAGTTGGAAATGGCAAATTTGATTGGTTAGGAGGGAGAGAAGACGAATTTGGTTTATGGGAGGAACGGGGAAGACAGTAGGGACGTTTGTTGATTTGTAAAGTAGATGTTTATGGGTAGTGTTGTGTTGTGTGGATACAGTAAGGGGTAAGGGGGGGGCAATGTAGGTTACCTGGTGGGGGGGGGGGCGTACGGTAGGAACGTACCTGTCTCACCTGGTTCCCATGTGCCCCCAGTGTGCATCACCTTGTATTGCGTGCACTTTTGCGCCCTTACCACCTTACTCACTTGTCTTCTTCTTTTGTCTCCCACCTCCGAGGATCTGGCTTTGGGGCAGAGAGAGAGGAGAGAGAGGTGCTGGCTCCGCAGTTGTGGGCCTGCACTTTCGCTGCTTGCTGCCGGGATCGATACACCATATGGACCGCAATGTTTGTGGCCGCCCACCATGGACCGCAGTTCTTTTGCGGCCAAGCACCACCCGTTGATGGACCTATGGGTCAACGTGGCACCTATGCCATACAGGTGAACCACTAATAGTTGGCCCCCTGACGGCCACAATTCAGAAATGGACGCGGTTGGCGCCTTTCTTTATTTTTTAAGGAAGCCAGAACACCAAGTGGGCTCCAAGGCAAGACCAGCGGCAGAACATCGGCCGGCTGCGACACCACCGGTGATTTATGAACGCTTTATTGGTGCACCGGATGGTGCTGACTGTATGTAGGGGGTGGTGCTTTTGGTGCTTGGATGGGGTGCTCTGCACATTATTAAAGGCCGTAAGGCCACAGAGCACTCGTGGGTTGGTGTATCGATGCTGGCATGCGTGCGCTCTCTATGCATAACATCTGCATGTGTTCCTCCAAAAACAGGTCCTGGATCGTAGTGTAAATATCAGCGTAGTCTTGTGTAAATAATGCTCCCTACCGGCTGTATGTTTAGTTTGAGAATTCTTTCCGCGATTCGGTTATCCTGTGGGTGTGTTTCTGTGAGGAGAAGGGTGCAACGTCGCAGGGGGACATATTTACTCATTTGTGAACATCTGTAAAACTGTCGCACTCAGGGTAGAGTTAATAGTAGAGGGAACTACATCTGAGTGCCACACTAACGTAGGTAAAGATTTATCGGGTCGGGACGCCCCGAGGTAGAGAAGGGTGCAATGTTGCGGATATGGGATTTGGCCTCCATCCATATCCGCTTGTAAATATTCCCCTATTTCCCCAATACTCCCCAACTATCCCCAATCCCCCATTCCCTAGTCCCATTGTCTGTAAACAACACTCTGTAGAACCGACCTTCCCCTTTTTCCCCCATTAAATGTCGTGCCCAGGTTCACCGCATCTCACGTAGACAACTATAGGACATCTTGCTAGTTATTCTTAGTCTATGTCAGTTAAGGACTCGTTTCCATTAATTCTGACTCTTCGTTGCACCAGAATGTGATTGTATGGCACCAGTAGTGAGTTTAGGACCTCCCAATACCTCCCCACAACCTCATCTCCGCATCCTCCCATCATCTCATGGAACAACAACAACTACAACCACAGCGGGGGCGGCGCGGCCGCGGCGCGGGGAGTGGGCGTCCTCACTCCGGCTTGGTTAGCCGCCAATGCCCATGTGCTCCGACGGGGTTACCACGAAGGGGCTGACTGTCAGCTCCTCGTCAAGGGCGGAGCTCGGTAACCCCCCCGCACCCAATAAGAAGCGGCGGGCCAATTCCATCTGGGGCGGAGCTAACGAGCCGAGGGCGTGTCACTCCCCGCTGGATATACGCAGCCACTTACCGGAGGTGACGTGAGATGCGCCCCCAGCTTGGAGAGAGAAGTCGCCACCTCCGAGCGCTGAGAGACCTCCCTGCATCTTTTGGACCGCGCTTTATCCTGTCCCTGAGCCAAGGTGCACCTTGTGCTATCCATCGACTACCTGCCCTTCCTTGCCATCAATCCCTGTGTGAGTCAGTCTTGTCCCGTTTATCTGTGGTCTGTCGGGGCTAATATAAGACCGTGTTTAAGTGCCCACCTTCCTATGCTGTACCTCTTGTCAGTGTAATCTAAACGTTCTGCATACAAATATTATAACCTCCTCCGGAGGTCTTGAGAACTGTACCCCTGGTGTCGTGTCATCTAACCCAGCCGTTGTGTCCTTTCCTTCATTGATCTAGCGTAGCGCGACTCGGCCAACGTTCGAGTATAATCGGGTAAACTGTGCAGACGCGGTCATACCAAACCGCTCGGTAAACTAACATCCAAAACCGCGTCTGTAACAATATATATCATCAATCAAATAAATAAATAATTAATCGATTAATGGATTAATCGATTAATCAATAAATAGAAAATAGCCTTTGCAGCCAAATCACTTGGTCATTGGCCTGTCCAAATATCAGCTTCCTAACTCAAAAGGTGCCTGAGATAATGCCTAAAATCGAAAGGAAATGTATAAGTACTTAATTAATCGCTAATAATTAAATAACTAATCAATTAATTGATTAATCAAAAAACAAAGAATATCCTTTTTGACAAAGTACTTGCTCACTATTGTGCCGAAATTTCAGCTTCCGAGCTCAAAGGATGGCCGAGATATCGCCCTGGCAAACAAACAAACAAAACAAACAAACATCCTGAGTGAAAACTGAGTACTCCCTTTCAGCGTGCGTCATTATCGAGCCCCTTCGGTGCCCGGCAATGATGTTATGCAGCGCCTGGAGATGGCATAGGAAAGGAGCGGTATACAATATCGCGGCCAGGTTGTATCACGATATTCTTTTTATTACTGACAATTGTTGTTAACATGATTATTTGTTACCCTGTGTTGGCAAAGTGAAAACCAGAGTTAGGTGATTGGTTGCTTGTGTGCGTACGTGTGGAGTGTGTACGTGCGTGTCTGTTTAAAAAAAAAACAATTTGTGTGTTCGTCGTGTGCATTCAATCTGTCTTTATTTCAAGGTTACGTAATGTGGTGGGTAGTCATTCCTGCTTCTTTATGTCAGCGCTGTCTCAATGAGTTGTATGAGGGTCATTTGTAACTGCCATTTTCAAAATAAATAAAAGAATGAGGCAACAGAACGAGACCACCAATGAACATCATGATCCTCTCTCACTCCCCCGTATGTGACCCACTCCCCCGTGTGTGACCCACTCCCCCGTGTGTGACCCACTCCCCCGTGTGTGACCCACTTCCCCGTGTGTGACGCACTCCCCCGTGTGTGACGCACTCCCCAGTGTGTGACGCACTCCCCAGTGTGTGATGCACTCCCCAGTGTGTGACGCACTCCCCAGTGTGTGACGCACTCCCCAGTGTGTGACGCACTCCCCCGTGTGTGGCCCACTCCCATGTGTGTGGCCCACTCCCCCGTGGGTGATCCACTCCCCGGTGTGTGACCCACTCCCCCGTGTATGACCCACTTCCCCGTGTGTGACCCACTCCCCCGTGTGTGACCCACTCCCCCGTGTGTGACCCACTCCCCCGTGGGTGATCCACCCCCAGGTGTGTGACCCACTCCCCCGTGTGTGACCCACTCCCCCGTGTGTGACCCACTCCCCATTGTGTGACCCACTCCCCATTGTGTGACCCACTTCCCCGTGTGTGACCCATTCCCCAGTGTGTGACCCACTCCCCAGTGTGTGACCCACTCCCCAGTGTGTGACCCACTCCCCCGAGTTTGATCCGCTCCCCTGTGTGTGACCCACTCCCCAGTGTGTGACCCACTCCCCAGTGTGTGACCCACTCCCCCCTGTGTGACCCACTCCCCCGAGTTTGAGCCGCTCCCCTGTGTGTGATCCACTCCCGATGCAGTGTGCATGATGTGGGAAGGGTGGGGGTGGGGAGGGAGAGGATTTGAGCTGTTGGTCACATTTTACATGAGATGGAACAACACATTTCAAACTGTATTTCCCATGTGCACGCACATGCATTCACATGTTATCAGAAGTAAATACATTGTGTAGATTATATTATTTGTAGATCTGATAAATTTGTATGAAACAATTTTGTGAAACCATTGCAGGAACCATTTAATTTTTGTGGGAGGGAGAGGAAACCAAACCATTTTGTGAAACTGAATGTGCAGGTGCAGCATCTAACTCAATATGTCGAAATGTCACACACGTCCATGCCCGTGGGATTCCCACGGGTGAACCCACTAGTATATTATAAAACAGGAGTTTCCATCTGTCTGCCCGTCCATTTCGAAAAAAAAAACTTCCTCAGTTTTGAGGCTTGCCCCGCCAAACCTTCTGTGGAACGTTTTGGGGTCCCAGTAGATGTTGTAAGCTCGGTAGGAGGTTTCATAAGTTCCTCAATGAAATTATGATTTTGAAATTCACTTGAAACCAAGCTGCCCTGAATCCGGAAATAAACACATGACAATAATGAGCTGGTTTGATGATATCTCAATATAATCGTCATTTAACACAGTATTTTGTTGAAGTATCAATTTATGTTTGTAATGACGTTTGGAATTGAGTGAATACAATTATGTTTTCAATTTCCAACCGTACGGTACTCCACCATTTCCGGATGTAACGTCAGCACGGATTTCTTTTTGTTTGTTTTGTATACAGAATCGAGGCTCGTTGAAGAGCTAACACACTTCAACATGAAAACAAGCACGGACAAATAAAACATATAATAAAGGGAGTGGGAGACAAGAGGAGGAGGTAGAGGAAAGCACACAAGCACAAGAACAGCAGAGAACAGGGACATTGTTAGATCTGTGGAAGGTGGAGGGCAAGGGAGAAGGGGGGAGGGGTACACGGTATTTTTTTTTACTTTTTTTGTATTTAAGACTTTAAACAAACGGCAAGATGTTCGGGGGAAGTCATGGATGAAAATTAAAATAAAGAAAAAAACAAACAGCGAAAGAACAAATGTAAATTACGCCTCGGTCCCCCCTTGGTGAAGTGATGTGAGTTGACAAAGTGGAAGACGCAAGGCGGCCATTTTGGATTTTGACGTGGCGACCCAATTTTCAATAGCGTTCTCCCTCATGCGTAGATACACCCACACACCAGATTAGAAGTTAGTAGTTCGTTTATTTTTCATGATATTTCGCTCACAAGGTTCAGACATATATATGGTGGCGGCCATCTTGGATTTTGACGTGGCGACTCAATTTTCAATAGCGTTCTTCCTTATGCCGAGATACACCCACACACCAGATTAGAAGTTGGTACTTCGCTTATTTTTCAAGATATTCCGCTCACAAGGTTCAGGCATACATGGCGGCGGCCATCTTGGATTTTGACGTGGCGACCCAATTTTAATAACGTTCTCCCTCATGCGTAGATACACCCACACACCAGATGAGAAGTTAGTAGTTCGTTTATTTTTCAAGATATTTCGCTCACAATGTTCAGACATACATGGCGGCGGCATCTTTGATTTCGACGTGCGTTGCACCCACACACCAAATTAGAATTCGGTCCTTCACTTACGCACACATGCACGCACGCCCACACGCACGCATGGATGGACGGACGCATGCACGGACGGACGCACACACGGACGGAGGGGAAAACCATAGTCCCCCTTTCGCTCCGCTGTGTGACGGGGGACAATTAACCAGGTTGTTTACGAGTCATTCGGCGCATGGTGCCCCACCGTCGTGCCGTGCAAGCGGCAAGCTCGGAGAGGGTCGTGCTGCACGATGCCGTGCGGAGGACCGCGCCTGAGGCCGCCCTCGGAGGGGGCCATCGGCTCGAAAGAGTTACGCTGTCCCGGCCGAAGCCCCACGCACAACAGTATCGGCGTGCCCAAGGAGGGATTCTGACTTAGAGGTGTTCAGCCATAATCCCTCAGAGGGTAGCTTCGCGCCGCTGGCTGCTCAGCCAGACTCACGCGCCAAGTGTCTGAACCCGCGGTTCCTCTCGTACTGAGCCGGGTTGCTGTCCCTGCGACAATAGCATCATTATGGTCGAAACGAACCTGTCTCACGATAGTCTAATGGCAAATCCGTGAATGTCACGTGAAATTCGTGAATGTTTCAACCTCCGCCTCCGGTTTCTCGATCGAGATGGCGACTTTTGGATCTCTCCAGGCATCAAAAGTTGTGTTTTTCCATTTGTGTGTTTGTCAAATTTCCACTCATTATTTTATCCTCTATGCGTTATTGTTTGTTTCTCGTTAGTTTTGGTTTGAATTTCCTGTAACTCGTAATTGATTAATCATTTTCTGTTTGCTCCATGTGCACGGCCTTGTAACCTGAGGCTTCCCCTGTCGGTGTTTGTTAACTTGAGTTCCTTACTTTGCTGTATTGCTTGGTGGTTGGATTTTTCCCTGCTCCCCCGAACCTTCCCGAACATATACTCCTTCTCGAACGTTTTAAATCCCCCCCCCCCCTGCCAAAAAAAACAAAAGCAAACAAAAAAACAAAACAAAAAAAATTTCTTTCCTTTTCTCCACGTGTGCTGTTCTCATCGTGTGCTTCTCTCCACGTGCTTCTCTCTACGTGCTTCTCTCCACGTGCTTCTCTCCACGTGCTTCTCTCCATGTGGGCTGTCTCGCCCCACCCCCTTTATCTCCTTGCCTTCCACCTTTTGCCCTGTTCACGTGACACGTGGTTGTCCCTCTAGGCTCCCTGTCCCGGTCGGTATTTTGTGAATATAAGATTGTTTTTCACGGCTTTGTTTAAATATTATTTAAATATGTTTAAACCTTCCCCTGCAATGTTTTATTCAGTGGTATATTACAACACGCTGTTTTTCTTCCTATTTAAAAGGCTTTTTTCAATTTCCTCTTCAAATCATTCCTCTTCCAAAAAAAATTCAATCTCTTACAATTCTTCCTCCCGACATGCTCTAAACTCAACCTCATTCCACCCCTCCTATATCGTTCTTAAACGGATCTCTAAATTGAAAATCACAATAAACCCAATTTGTTATAAATGTTCGTTTTTCATTAATCATCCACTTTCTAAACTCCCGCTTCACACCTCCCCTCCTAAACTCCCTCCTCCCTCCTCCCTTTCAATTCTCCCCCCTCGCCCCTCTCCTCCAAATCTCCCCCCTCGCCCCTCCCCTCCGAATCTTCCCCCTTGTCCCTCCCCTCCAAATCTCCCCCTCCCCCTCCCCTTCAAAACTCCCCCCCCCCTCCACTCCCCTTCAAAACTCCCCCCTCTCCACTCCCTCTCCAATTCTCCCTCCTCCCCCCTCCTCCTCAAAGCTGCCTCCTCCCCACTTCATCTCCCTTCTATCTCAGAGATCTCGCGAGATCTTGGAGACGGCGGCAGGGATTTTCGAAGCTCCACACGGTCTCCACGTTTTTCGAAGTTAAGTCTGTTCACAATTGTATTTTGTCGAAACTGTATTTATCTTTCGGTGTGTGAAGTTATTGTGTGCAACTTTGGTTGTTTCTCGGTGTTTATCTTTCATAAATTGATCGTCTGTTTGCCGTGTCGTGTCTTGAGGCCTTGTACAGTGTGCACTGTACAACCTTGAGGCTTTGTTTTTCTCTCAGCGGTCCGTCGTTTGTGATCCAATAACTTTCGTTCTCTGTATTCCCAGGCTTTTCACCCATAGCCTACTTCCTTGTGTAAATCTCAACTCAAAAAAAAAAAAAAAAAAAAAACATTTTCCTTCTCTGTTCTCATTCGTTTATTCATTCTTATTCGTTCGTTCGTTCTTCGACCACGTGTTTCTCCCCCATTTCCCCAGATAGTTTTCACTCATTAACCTTCAATGTTTACACTTTCCCCTCAAGTTATGTATTCCGTCATATTTTATAACACCTTTTTCTTCTTCTTCTTTAAAAGGCTGCTTTCGACTTGCTCACCAAATCAATTCATCCCAAAAAAAATATCCATCTCCTATAGTGCCTTTTTTCTACATTCCCTAAACTCTCCTGCACTCCATCCTCCATCCAGCGTCCTTAAACGTATTTTTAACTCGAAGGTCACAAGAAACTCATTTTGCAATAAATGTTCGTTTCCCATAAATCGTACACTTTCAAAAATCCAATCTCACCCCTCCCCTCCAAATCTTCCCCATAACCCCTCCCCTCCAAATCTTACCCATCACCCCTCCCCTCCAAATCTTCCCCATCACCCATCCCTTTCAAATCTCCCCTCTTGCCCCCTCCCTCCTAAACTACCCCCTCACCCCTCCCCGCCAAGACGCCCCCTCGCCCCTCCCCTCCTAGACTCCTGCCTCACCCCTCCCCTCCAAATCTCCCCCATATCCCATCCCTTTCAAATCCCTCCCCTTGCCCCTTCCCTCCCAAACTCCCCCCTCACCCCTCCCCTTCAAATCTCCCCACCCTCATTGCTTCTCAATTTCCCCCCTCTCACTCCCCCTCCTCAAAGCGTCCTCCCCGCTTCTTCCCCCTTCAAACTCTCACCTCCATCTCCCCCAACCTTCTGCCTCGCTCTTCCCCCTCCTCAAATAACACCTCATTGTGGCTCACCCAATCACCATCAAACCTTTTGTCCGCCCCATCCTTCCCTTTCTCCGAGCTATTCTGAAATCTCTGACACACCTTCAACAGCTCTCCCTACCTCTTCCACCTCTTCCACATCTTACCCTACCCCTCCTCCCCCCTGTTCTGTATCTGATGCTCCCCCTTCCTCTTCATTAACGGTATGGACCTCAAACATCCGGGGCCTTCGTTCAAACTTAACTGATCTCTCCATACAGGTTGCTTCTGTCAAACCAGACGTGATCTGCTTAACAGAAACTTTCCTCCTTTATGATGTCTCTGATTCCATAGTATCTCTCCCTGGCTACTCCCTCCTCCGGTATGATAGACCTGAGCCTCGTCCTGGAGGCGGGGTTGCTATCTTTATCAAAAACTCTCTTCCTCACTCGCCCTGCACTGCACTCTCTCCACCTCACCCCCAGGAATACCTCTGGCTACGGCTTCCCCTTCGCTCCCACCTCTTGTTCATATGTGTGTTGTACCGTCCACCAAACAGTGATGACTCAATCTACATCTCGCTGTCTGATGATATGGACCAACTTCTATCGACTCATCCCAACTCTCTCTTCCTCATATGTGGTGATTTCAACTGTCATCATGCCAGTTGGCTGGGTGTGGGTACCTCTCTCACCAGCCATGGCTCCTCAGCAAAGGACTTCTGCGACTCACTGGGACTGACACAATCTGTCAATTTCCCGACCCGGATCTCAGTCAACGGAACATCTTCTCTTCTGGACTTGGTTATGACTAACTTCCCTGAAAATGTCTGCTGCTCTTCTTCTGCTCCGATCGGATCATCTGATCATGTCCTTGTTAAAGTGGACATCTCTCTGACCATCCTCAGGGAGCCTGCTCAGCGTCGACGAGTCTGGCATTTCACTCAGGCCAACTGGCACGGTCTTCAAGCAGCCATCAATCATCTGGACTGGTCTCCCATCTCTACCACCTCTGACATCAACTCATCCTGGGAATTCTTCCAAAGTAAATTGCTCTCTCTCATGCACAGATTTATCCCATCTCGTCTTCAGTTGTCATACCCTTCCTCCCGTCCATGGTACACGGAATCTTGTGGTGAGGCTGTTGCCCAGAAACAACTTGCCTTCGTCTCCTGGAAAGCAAATCCAACTGAAGGAAATCTCATTTCCTTTCACAAAGCCCGAAACAAGTGTGTGTCCACCCTCAGGAGAGCCAGGAAACAATATCTCTCCGTTCTCAAGACCGAACTCTCTTATCTGTCTCCCTCTTCCAAATCCTGGTGGCGTCTGGTCAAATCCGTTTCTGGTGTTTGTTCCCCCTCCATCCCCTCCCTTACCTCAAACGGCTACACAGCTGACTCCGCACGTGAAAAAGCTGAATGCCTCAACTCTGTGTTTGCCTCTAAATCTTGTGTCCCAAACCCATCCCTCTCTGTACCCACCATACCCAGTCGTACCCTGCTGCTCCTGGACTCCGTGTCCTTTCCTCCTGACAAGGTGGAAAAGTTTCTGTCAACCCTCGACTCTGATTCTGCAACTGGACCCGACGGCATCAGCCCACGGGTCCTAAAATCCTGCTCTGCTGCTCTATCTCACCCTCTCTCTGTTCTCTTCACCCTCTCTTTTGCTCAAGGTCAACTGCCATCTGCTTGGAAATCAGCCAACATCACCGCTTTGCACAAAAAAGGTGCAAAAACAGATCCTAGCAACTACAGACCAATCAGCCTTCTCCCAATTATCAGCAAAGTCATGGAATCCATCATTGCTTCGGATATGAAATCTTTCCTCTTCTCCAATGGCTTGATCTCTGATCATCAATTTGGTTTCAGACCAGGTCACTCTACTCTGGACATGCTGCTTCTGCTGTCTCAACAATGGATGGAGGTCCTCAATGCCAAACAGGAAATTAGAGCTGTCTCCCTCGACATATCACGTGCCTTCGACACGGTCTGGCACCCCGCTCTGCTCACCAAACTCTCCTCCTTTGGTATCCATGGAAATCTCCACGCATGGCTGGCGGACTTCCTCTCTAGTCGTCGTCAACGTGTGGCCCTGAATGGGTTTCTCTCATCTCCTCTTCCTGTTCAGGCTGGAGTTCCCCAAGGCAGTGTTCTGGGCCCCGTGCTTTTTCTGGTCTTCATCAATGATCTCTCTGACTCTCTCGAAAATCCTCTCTATCTCTTTGCTGATGACTCCACTCTCTGCCGCTCCATTCCTCTTCCCTCAGATCGGCAGTCTGCTGCCTCCTCACTCTCTGAAGACCTGGACAAAATCACAGACTGGTCAAACAAGTGGAACATGTCTTTCAATCCTGACAAATCTCACACTCTTACTATGTCTCTCCGAAAAGATCGACTGGACAACCCTCCCATCTACTTTCTCAACAATCCTCTCCAAGAAGTTCTGTCGCTCAAGATTTTGGGTCTCACTATCTGCCATGATCTTTCTTGGGAAAACCACATTTCCAAGCTGGCCTCCAAAGCCAGTCGCCGACTGGGCATCCTCCGTCGTGCGAAGTCCTTCCTCGGCACACCTGAGCTCCTCACCACATACAAGGCTTTCATCCGCAGCTCAATGGAATACTGTTCTCCCCTATGGGCCGGTGCTCCTGCGTCACACCTAGCTCGGCTTCACGCTGTTGAAACCAAAGCTTTCAGAATTATTGGAATCTCCCGCGATGAAGCTATCTCTGAGGGCCTTTCACTCACTCACCGCAGGCAGGTAGGTGGTCTTTCTGTCTTCTACCGACTCCTCTCCGGCCTTGCACCCCCAGCTCTCTCTGTGCTCTGTCCCCCAAATATTCCTACAGGTCGCACAAGATCTGCCAGCAACCCTCTGATGGTTAAACTGCCGAAATCTCGGCTCTCTGCTCACCTTCACTCTTTCATTCCTCTTTTCTCCCGCCTCTGGAACAAACTCCCTCACTCCCTTCAATCCCACTCCTCCCTCCAGGTCTTTAAAACAGCTGTTCCCCACCATCTCTTATCTTCCCCCATCCAAAACCTTGATCTTTTCTACCCCCGCTAATTCACCCCAGATCCACCTTGTTTGAAATTCCAACTTCTTTCCTGGAAGTCCTGGCAGTGTCCATATGTTTTATACCTCTCCCACCGCCCCCTTCCCACGCCCCCCCCCCAAGCCCTCGCCCTCTCTCAGATCTCTCGATGTCTCCATGTCTCTCGGTCACTGCTCTCAAATGTTGTGTTTGTGTCCTTCCCCCTCTCTCCCCATCTTGTCTACCGCTCCCTATGTTATATGTTTTATGTGTCGGTTTGTCTTTCTGTGTGATTAATGTTCGCTCTTTCACGAGCCTCGACCTTGTATACAAAAAAAAAAAAAAAAAAAAAAAAACCTCCACCTCCAACCTTCTACTTTCCTCTGCCCCACCTCAAACAACTCCTCACTGTGCCTCATCCCATCACCATCAAACCTTGTGTCCTCCTCATCCTTCCCTTTCTTGTAACTCTTCTGTAATCTCTGACACACTATCAATAGCTCTCCATACCTGCCCCTCTCATCCTTCATCTGACCCTACAGCTCCCTTCCCCTGTCCTGTACCCGATGCTCCCCCTCTCTCCTCATTAACGGTATGGACCTCCAACATCCGGGGCCTTCGCTCAAACCTGATTGATCTCTCCATTCAGGTTGCTTCTGACAATCCAGACTTGATCTGCTTAACAGAAACTTTCCTCCTTCAGGATGTCTCTGATTCCTTTATATCTCTTCCTGGTTACTCCCTCCTCCCTTATGATAGACCTAAGCCTCGTCCTGGTGTTGGGGTTGCTATCTTTATCAAAAACTCTCTCCTTGCACTGCCCTCTCTCCTCCCCACCTCCAGGAGTACCTCTGGCTACGGCTTCCTCTCCGCTCCCACCTTTTGTTCATATGTGTTCTGTACCGTCCTCCAAACAGTGATGACTCCATTTACATTTCGCTGTCTGACAACATGGACCAACTTCAATCCACTCATCCCAATTCTCTCTTCCTCATATGTGGCAACTTTAACTGTCATCATGCCAGCTGGCTGGGTGTGGGTTCCTCTCTCATCAGCCATGGCACCTCAGCAAAGGACTTCTGCGACTCATTGGGACTGACACAATCTGTCAATTTCCCGACCCGGATCTCAGTCAATGGAGTATCTTCTCTTCTAGACTTGGTTATGACAAACTTCCCTGCAAATGTCTGCTGCTCTTCTTCTGCTCCAATCGGTTCTTCTGATCATGTGCTTGTTAAAGTGGACATCTCTCTGGCCATTCTCAGAGAGCCTCTTCAGCGTCGACGAGTCTGGCATTTCACTCAGGCTGACTGGCACGGTCTTCAAACAGCCATCAATCATCTGGACTGGTCTCCCATCACTACTGCCTCTGACATCAATTCTTCCTGGAAATTCTTCCAAAGTAAACTGCTCTCTCTCATTCACAGATTTATCCCATCTCGTCTCCAGTTGTCTTACCCTTCCTCCCGTCCATGGTACACTGAATCTTGTGGTGAGGCAGTTGCCCTGAAACAACTTTTCTTTGCCTCTTGGAAGGCTAATCCAACTGAAGGCAATCTCAGTTCCTTCCAACAAGCTCGGAACAAGTGCGTGTCTACCTTCAGGAGTGCCAGGAAGATTGTGGGAGTGCCAGGAAGAGTGCCAGGAAGATCTCTCCACATTCAAGATTGAACTCTCAAACCTGTCTCCTTCCTCCAAATCCTGGGGGCGTCTGGTCAAATCCGTTTCTGGTGTTTGTTCCCGCTCCATCCCCTCCCTACCGTCAAATGGCTACACAGTTGACACCGCACATGACAAAGCCGAATGCCTCAACACTGTGTTTGCCTCAAAATCTTGTGTCCCAAACCCATCTCTCTCTGTTCCCATCTTACCCAGTCGAACCCAACTGCTCCTGGACTCCGTGTCCTTCTCTCCTGACAAGGTGGATAAGTTTTTGTCATACCTCGACTCTGATTCTGCAACTGGACCAGACAGCATCAGCCCACAGGTCCTAAAATTACTGCTCTTCTGCTCTATCTCACCCTCTTTCTATTCTCTTCACCCTCTCTTTTGCTCAAGGTCATCTGCCATCATCTTGTAAATCAGCAAACATTACCGCTTTGCACAAAAAATGTGCAAAAACAGATCCTTACAACTACAGACCAATCAGCCTTCTCCCAATTATCAGCAAAGTCATGGAATCCATCATTGCTTCGGATATAAAATCCTTCCTCTTCTCCAATGGCTTGATCATTTGGATTCAGACCAGGTCATTCAACTCTGGACATGCTACTTCTGCTGTCTCAACAATGGATGGAGGTCCTCAATGCCAAACAGGAAATCAGAGCTGTCTCCCTTGACATATCACGTGCCTTCGATACGGACTGGCACCCAGCTCTGCTCAACAAACTCTCCTCCTATGGTATCCATGGAAATCTCCACGCGTGGCTTGCGGACTTCCTCTCTGGTCATAGTCAACGTGTAGCCCTGAATGGATTTCTCTCATCTCCCCTTCCTTTTCAGGCTGGAGTTCCCCAAGGCAGTGTTCTGGGCCCTGTGCTTTTTCTGATCTTCATCAATGGTCTCTCCGACTCTCTGGAAAATCCTCTCTATCTCTTTGCAGATGACTCCACTCTCTGCCACTCCATTCCTCATCCCTCAGATCGGCAGTGTGCAGCCTCCTCACTCTCTGCAGACCTGGACAAAATCACAGACTGGTCAATCAAGTGGAACATGTATTTCAATCCTGACAAATCTCACACTCTTACTATGTCTCTCCGAAAAGACCGACTGGAAAACCCTCCCATCTACTTTCTCAACAATCCTCTCCAAGAAGTTATGTCGCTCAAGCTTTGGGGTCTCACTATCTGCCATGATCTTTCCTGGGAAAACCACATTTCCAAGCTGGCCTCCAAAGCCAATCGCTGACTGGGCATCCTCTGTCGTGCGGAGTCCTTCCTTGGCACACCTGAGCTCCTCACAACATATAAGGCTTTCATCCACAGCTAAATGGAATACTGTTCTCCCCTCTGGGCCGGTGCTCCTGCCTCACACCTCGCCTGGCTTCACGCTGTTGAAACAAAAGCTTTCAGAATCATTGGAATCTCCCGCGATGAAGCTAACTCCGAGGGCCTTTCACTCACTCACTGCAGGCAGTTGATGGTCTTTATGTCTTCTACCGACTCCTCTCCGGCCTTGCGCCCCCCCCCCCTCAGCTCTCTCTGTGCTCTGTCCCCCAAATATTCCTGCAGGTCACACAAGATCTGCCAGCAACCCTCTTATGGTTAAACTGCCAAAATTAAGACTCTCTGCTCACCTTCACTTTTTCATTCCTCTTTTCTCCCGCCTCTGGAACAAATTCCCTCCAATCCCACTCCTCCCTCCAGGTCTTTAAAACAGCTGTTCACCACCATCTCTTATCTTCCCCCATCCAAAACCTTGATCATTTCTACCCCCGCTAATTCACCTCAGATCCACTTTTTTGAAATTCCAACTTCTTTCCTAGAAGTCCTTGCAGTGTCCATGTGTTTTATACCTCTCCCACCTCCCCCCAAGCCCTCTTCCTCCCACAGATCTCTCGATGGCCCTGCTCTCCAATGTTGCGTTTGTGTCCTTCCCCCTCTCTCCCCATCTTGTCTACCGCTCCCCTTATTATATATTTTTTGTGTCGGTTTGAATTTTTGTGTGATTAATGTTAGCTCATTCACGACCGTCGATCTTGTATACAAAAAAAAATACAAAAAAAAATAAAAAAATAAACAAAAGACGGACGTGACGGGAGCCTCGAGGGACAGGCTCCAAATGTGGCGCAAATATGATTTTGAAATATGATATGATTTTGAAAACAAAATTTATAATATTTGTTTTTGTCACCAGTGTTGGTAATAGTTTATCTTTTATATTAATGCTATTTAATTTGTGATTGGAGTTATGCTGGTTTGAATGGAGTGAATACAATTACGATTTTCAAATTCCAACCTTACGGTACTCCTCCATATCCGGATGTAATGTCAGCTCAGATTTAAATATTTGTTTATGTCACGAGTGTTGGTAAAAGTTAATTTTTTTATATTAATGCTATTTAATTTGTGATTGGTGTTATGCGGTTTGGAATTAAAATCTAGATATTGAGTTCAAGTGAATGATGAAATGACGTGAGAATTTCTCCTTTCTGACCGTGACATTCACGGATTCGCCATATGCAGATTCGCCATTGACTGCATATAGAACCATTCAAACGGGTGCGTTTTTTGTGGAAGTCCTTCATGAACCTGCTGTCCACGCTTGATGTTCGACAACAGGTGGCCCAGGAATGTGGAATTTATTGATTCCATGGTTTAGCATTCACAGTTTCCGCATTGTTTGTTTGCTTTTGCCTCCCCACCCATATGTAACACGGGTACCTCGCTAGTACATATATGTATATATATATATGTATATATTGTCTTGTGTTTCCCCTCTGTGAAGACCGGGAAATCACGGACAGCAAATTGAGCGTTAATTCGAGGTGTCGATCAAAAACGGACTCACTATACAAGCGTGGGGGGAAGAAAGAAGAAGAAGAAGAAGATGGCAGCTTTTACCTGACGGTCCCACGCGGCAGCCTTCAATCCTGCAAGAAAGTAACTCAACCGAAACGGAATTAGAATTTTCCAAAAAGAACAGGTTTATTAAACGGAACCCGAGAACAATGAAACGCTCCGTTTAAATAAATGTTCTATACTGGGACGTCCCCACACCAAAGCTACACACGGACGAAGAGTTAATAAAATGAAAAGAACAGTTGTGTGATTTATTGTGCACGCAGCTCAATCTGTGCCAGCAATCGTCCAGTCCGAGCGCGCACTCCGGTGTTGGCGGGAAGTAGGCCTCAATCCGCCTCGTTCGCGTGCTGCTAGGCCTCACCGGGCATTCCCGCTCACCCCGGCCTTGTGGTGTTCCAGTGGCCAGCCGCCCTCATCCATGCGCAATCGCTTGCGATGTCCGGAATCAAGAGGAGAGAGTCGATGGCAGAGGAAGGCATAAGGGGCAATCGGGAGAGAGTCCAAGGCGAGGAGAAGGATGTCCGGGCGCAAAGGGATCCAGAACGAGAGCGGCAAAATGCCGACCAGCCAGTTATTTTATATCTCGTGGTGTTACGTCATCGGTCCTTTTCACCAACCCCCGCAGGCCACCGGTACATTGTCCAGCTCTCCACCAATGCCCGCAGGCCACCCTTCGACATCATCGGCGTGCCCTGCCAATCAGTCCTCTGCTTCCCTCTTGGGAAACCAAACTGCGGGAAGCTTCTTGCTCTGCCCCTGGCCAATCACAAGTCCTTCCTTCCTCTAGCCTTTGGTTGGTCGACTCCTGCCCAATAGCGAGTCCTTCTGGGCGTGGTTCCTGGCCTGCCTGTGCTATGTGTGTTGCTGTGAAAGTTGGTGATGTAGCTGGCTGCGGTTCCATCAGCAGTGCTCCGAACTGGCTTCCGGTGAGTTTTATTGTTGGGGTAGGGGATGGGGATTCAATTCGTATGTGTGTGTGTGTGTGTGTGTGTGTGTGTGTGTGTGTGTGTGTGTGTGTGTGTGTGTGTTTCTAATGGGCCTGTCTACTCTACGTGTCTGGTGTGTTGCCATACGGGATGAAGGATAAATCACAGGTCCCACGAACAGGGAAATTAACATAATCCCTACTCTAGTTAGCACAAGGATCATCCTTGTATGATCACAAAGATACACTTCCGCGAACAAACCGCCGAACAAACTTGATTACATGTGGGGTTCCCTATCACGATAATCGGAGCATGATGCCTATACAGATCTACCTGATCTATACATCACTCGACCCCAAAATTCATAACTATATATATATAATTATATATATATATATATATATATATATATATATATACATATATATATATATATATATATATATATATATATATATACATATATACAGTGATCCCTCGTTTATCGCGGGGGTTACGTTCCAGAACCCCCCGCGATAGACGAAAATCCGCGAAGTAGCGACCATATTTTTATTTTATTATTTATATATATTTTAAAGCTTTATTACCCTCCCCACACTCTTATTAACCTTTCCCACACTCTTATTAACCTTTCTCACACTCTTATTAACCTTTCCCATACTCTTATAAACACTTCCTATACTCTTAAACACTTTACACTCTTAAACATATGTAATTTTAACAACATATAAAATTCTAATGGGTACTCACCATTGAAGATACTGTAGCTACCCATGGGTCCCCCAAGCAAGACCAGCATCAGAATCTCCTTGCTCCAGCCGGTGACGTCACCGGCGGGGATCCCCGGCGCGAGAGTGGCTGGTCACGTGACCGCTAAAACGTGCCGCGCTTTGCGGGTATAATCAGCTACACCTGTTGATCACGTGACCACCGAAGCACGCCACGCTTGAGAGGCGTGGCTTTCGGTTTCTGGTTGTGCTTTATAATGCAGCCCGATATTAAAACGGGCTTTTCAGTGTTCCCGAGTTGGTTTTGAGAATAAATATCTTCTCGGACGAGTTTGTGTCTTGCCCGTCATTTCGTCCGTATCAAGCAAGAGCCCCGGCTCTTCAATACTACAACTTGCGTGATGAAGATGATGATGAATTAGCTGTGCAGTACTGATGACGATGAAGGTGATGACGATGATGAATGTACTGCACAGCCAGAAAGAGCGTTACAGTTACCCATTACGTGGGTAACTAGCGCAAATGGAAGCTGCCGCATCTGCGTTTTCCATACGCACGACTCTTTGTCTACCCTTCTACTGTACACTATGTACAGTATTTTATTTCTTGTAATATGTTTTAATTACTGTATTTTTCTTATTTCTTTACGTTTTTTAATTTTTTAGGCTAGAAAATGCTTATTTTACCACAAAAATATTTAAAATAATAGTATATAAAAATACATTTATACCGCAAAATCCCGCGATATAGCGAAAAATCCGCGATATAAATTTACATATACTAGCGAGAAAAACCCGCGATGTACCGAAGCCGCGAAAAGTGAACCGCGATATAGCGAGGGATGACTGTATACATATATATATATATATATATATATATATATATATATATATATATATATATATATATATATATATATATATATATATATATATATATATATATATATATATATATATATATATATATATACAGTGGAACCTTGACTTACGAGTTTAATTCGTTCTGTGACCGAGCTCGTAACTCAATTTGCTCGTTTCTCAAATCAAATTTCCCCATTAAAATGCATTGAAATGCTATTAATCCGTTCCAGCCCGCCAAAAACCACACCAATTTTTTTTTAAATATACAGTATATATAAAAAATATCTCGCGCTTTATATTTCACCTGTATGCAGCATACAAGTTGGCAGGATGGCCTGGACTGGAGGTACGCACACTTGACTCTAAACTGTCCAGCCTGGGTTTGAATCCCGACCCAGCTATAACCTGTCATGTCGGTGTTTCACAGGCAGGGTGATTCATCAATGTGTGTACCGCTAAACTGCGCGCCCCGTTTGCGTCCCATTAGTTGTTGGATGTTGAGGATCTCACCGTGTCTTCCACAAAGAGAAGGCGAGCTATCGCCGGCACTCTGAACAAGTTGTGGCCTGGCATGCTCTTCTCCTCTGCCGTTATATACGTCCTCCTCGGCATCTTTTTCCAGAAGAGCCCTGTCTCGTCACAGTTGAAGATTTGCTGGGGGATGTATCGTTCGGCTTCTATCAGTTCGGCAAAAGTTATAATAAAATCTTCAGCTGCCTTCACATCCGCCTCACCAAGTCGACAACACGCACACCTCGCTCATGTTTTTCGACGATTGCGTGTTTTATATCCAAGCACATCATCCTCTTCTTCTTCTCAGTACTGCCCTTGGCACTCAATTTCTTAGGACCCATGGTTAAAACTAAGAAAATTTTCCAAAATAACCAAAATGCGAAAACAAAACAGCAGCGATATACGGCAGAGATGCTTGCACGGCAAGATAACCACGTGACCAGAACCCACCTGGTGGCGTAAGCTCCAAAATAACCAAAATGCGAAAACAAAACAGCAGCGATATACGGCAGAGATGCTTGCACGGCAAGATAACCACGTGACCAGAACCCACCTGGTGGCGTAAGCTCCAAAATAACCAAAATGCGAAAACAAAACAGCAGCGATATACGGCAGAGATGCTTGCACGGCAAGATAACCACGTGACCAGAACCCACCTGGTGGCGTAAGCTCCAAAATAACCAAAATGCGAAAACAAAACAGCAGCGATATATGGCAGAGATGCTTGCACGGCAAGATAACCACGTGACCAGAACCCACCTGGTGGCGTAAGCTCCAAAATAACCAAAATGCGAAAACAAAACAGCAGCGATATACGGCAGAGATGCTTGCACGGCAAGATAACCACGTGACCGGAACCCACTTGGTGGCGTAAGCTCCAAAATAACCAAAATGCGAAAACAAAACAGCAGCGATATACGGCAGAGATGCTTGCACGGCAAGATAACCACGTGACCGGAACCCACTTGGTGGCGTAAGCTCCAAAATAACCAAAATGCGAAAACAAAACAGCAGCGATATATGGCAGAGATGCTTGCACGGCAAGATAACCACGTGACCGGAACCCACTTGGTGGCGGGTGGCGTAAGCTCGTAACTCAGATCTCGGCTCGCATTCTTCTAAAGCAATAAACTGCCCGAGCGACGGCTCGTATCTCGGAAAACTCGTAAGTTGGTGCACTCGTAAGTCAAGGTTCCACTGTATATATATATATATATATATATATATATATATATATATATATATATATATATATATATACATATATATATACATATGTAGCGGCTACCGCTGGGTTTTCACAATCGCCTTGCACCTATCAAGGACGCGGAGCGATCACCATGCCGGGCTCGTCCAGGACGCCCGGGCAGGCCCGCGCTCAACTTGCCAGGCCTCGGTCGGGACGCCCGGGCATGCCCGGGCATGCCCGGGCAGGCTCGCCCTCAACTTGCCAGGCCGCAGCCAGGACGCTGGGCCACGCCCCCTCTCGCCTTTCCTGGGCAAACGCTCCGGGATAATATGTGTATATATTGCTGCCCGATAAACGGGCTTTAGAGAGAGTGCCTGAGTGTTTGGTTTGATTAAAGCAACTCGGATGAATTCCAGCTTTTTGTTGCGTCCATTCTTCCGATCGACGTGGGAGCCCCAGCTCCTTCATTGGTGACCTACCGACATGGACACGGCAGTCGCCCTTAAACTGCCTACCTTCTGGGAGGCTCACGCGGCGGTTTGGTTCGCACAGGCGGATTCCCTGTTCGCCCTGCGAGGCATCACGGCCGACGACACCCGCTTCCACCATGTGGTAGCAGCGCTCGGTTCGGCCACCGCGGCCCGCGCCCTGAGCCTCCTCGAGAGCCCGCCAGCCACTGACAAATACGGCGCGATTAAGAAGCTTCTCCTTGACGCTTTCGTCCTCCCATCGGCGGAACGTGCACGGCGCCTGCTCGACCTGCCCGAGCTCGGCGACACGCGCCCTTCCGAGCGAATGGACTACATGCTTTCACTGCTCGGCGATCACTCTCCGGCATTCCTGTTCTGGGAGCTGTTCCTCCGTCAGCTGCCTAACCCGGTACGCCTCGCCCTGGCAAGCACGACGATCACAGATCCCCGGGCCCTTGCCAGAGAAGCCGACAAGATCTCCGCCGCAGGACAGCGCATCGCAGCGGCGACATGGGACCCACCGCCGTCCGACGCAACACCCATGGCGCCCGAGCACCCGGCACGGTCGACGACCGAACTGCCGACGCAATTGGCGGCCGCTACACCGAGCCGACCACCTCCAGCACGACGACCGGGGCCTCCACCTGACCAAGCGTGGTGTTACTATCATGCCAGGTTCGGACAGAAGGCCCGGACATGCCAACCCCCGTGCACCTTCGGCAGGCCGGGAAACGGCCGGGCCGGCGTTCATTACCAGCCATGAGCGCCGGCCACACGGGCAACTTACTGTTCATCACGGATAAAGCGTCCGGACGGCGCTTCCTGTGCGACACCGGCGCCCAACTGAGCGAAAATACCCGCCTCTGACCAGGACAGGCAATCCGCGGTTTGCGGCCCCTCCTTGGTTGCGGCCAACGGATCGACCATCCGCACCTTCGGCCTGCGCAACGTCACCCTCTGCTTCGGCGGCCAACGCTTTGCTTGGACGTTTGTAACCGCAAACGTGCCCATGGCTCTGCTAGGCGCCGACTTCCTCTGCGCACACGGACTGCTGGTGGATGTCCAACGGCGTCATTTAATCAACGCCGAAACCTTCAGCTCCCTGGTATGCACATTGAGCAGCTCCGCGCCGACCGAGCTGGCATGCGCCGTCCCGGCGGCGAACGAGTTTGCTCGCCTGCTCACGGAGTTCCCGGCCCTCACGCGGCCGACGTTTTCGGCCGTCGCAGTACGGCATGGGATCGAGCACCACATACCAACCACGGGCCCGCCGGTCTACGCCAGGGCCCGCCGCCTCGACCCAGCCAAGCTCGCCGTGGCGAAGGCCGAATTCGACGCGTTGGAGCACCTCGGCATCGTGCGGCGCTCCGATAGCACGTGGGCCTCGCCACTGCACATCGTGCCAAAGCCGGGGGGTGGATGGCGCCTGTGTGGCGACTACCGCCGTCTCAATGACGCTACCACCCCCGACAGGTACCCGATCCCGCATATCCAAGACTTCTCCGCCCGTCTGGCGGGACGGGTCATTTTTTCGAAAATTGATCTCATACGGGGATATCACCAGGTACCTGTCAGGGCGGCCGACGTCCCTAAAATGGCAGTCATCACGCCGTTTGGCTTATTCGAATTCTTGCGGATGCCGTTTGGTCTCAAGAACGCGGCTCAGGCGTTCCAGCGCTTGATGGACGGCGTGCTGCGTGACCTGCCGTTCCTTTTCGTTTACCTGGACGACATCCTCGTCGCCAGCACGTCCTGGGCCGAGCACCTCCTCCACCTCCGAACACTGTTCGGGCGCCTCAGCGAGCATGGCCTCATCGTCAACCCGGCCAAATGCCACTTCGGCACGACGGCCGTTGATTTTTTGGGGCACCACATCACCAAGAACGGGGCCGTGCCGCTGCCAACCAAGGTCGAGGCCATCACCACGTTCCCGCGTCCCCGCACCATAAAGGCCCTGCAGGAATTCCTGGGAATGGTGAATTTTTATCACCGCTTCGTGCCCCGCGCTGCTCAACTCATGCGGCCCCTCTACGAAGCCCTCCGGGGCAAGCCGGCCAAGCACGACATCGCCTGGTCCGCAGCAATGGATGCGGCCTTCCAAAGCTCAAAGCGGGCCCTCGCCGACGCAACACTGCTCGCTCACCCGGTGCTCAACGCTCCCATCGCCCTCACCACGGATGCCTCCGACTACGCGGTGGGCGCCGTACATGAGCAATGGGTGAACGGGGTTTGGCAGCCACTCGCTTTTTTCAGCCGGCAGCTCCGGCCGAACGAGCTCAAATACAGCACGTTTGACCGGGAGCTCCTCAGTCTACACCTGGCCGTCCGCCATTTCCGCCACCTCCTGGAGGGCCGACCTTTCACGGCGTTCGTCGACCACAAGCCGTTGGTTTACGCCATGGCCAAGGTCACGGAGCCGTGGTCGGCCCGCCAACAGCGCCACCTCTCCGCCGTGTCGGAGTTTACCACGGACATCCGGCACGTCGCCGGCAAAAACAACGCCATGGCCGACTGCCTTTCCCGGGCCAGCGCGAACGCGGTCCACCTGGGCGTGGACTTTGCGCTTATGGCGGCGGACCAAACCACCGACACCACGGTGCAAGCCCTCCGCGCGGCGGACACGGGCCTCCACCTGGCCGACATCCCCTTCGCGGACACTGTCCTGCTCTGCGACGTCTCCCAAGGCCAGCCTCGCCCCATCGTGCCCGTCACCTGGCAACGCCGCATCTTCGCCTCCCTCCACGGCCTTTCCCACCCAGGCCGGAAAGCTTCCCAGAAGCTGGTGTCGGCGCGATTCGTCTGGCACGGCCTTCGTCGGGACGTCCGCGATTGGACCAGCACCTGCACGGCCTGCCAACGGGCCAAGGTCCACCGACACACCCAGGCCCCGCTGGCACCTTTCACCGTGCCCGAACGACGTTTCGACCACGTGAACGTGGATCTGGTGGGCCCCCTCCCCCCATCACGGGGGTTCACACACCTGCTCACCATGGTGGACAGGACCACCAAGTGGCCGGAGGCCATTCCCCTCGTCTCCACCACCACCGCCGATGTGGCGCAGGCTTTCATCGCCACCTGGGTCGCCCGCTTCGGCGCACCGGCGGACATCTCGTCAGACCGCGGACCACAGTTCACCTCCGAGCTGTGGGGCGCGGTCGCCCGCAACCTGGGGGTCAAGCTCCACCGTACTACGGCCTACCACCCCCAAGCAAACGGGTTGTGCGAGCGATTCCACCGCTCCATGAAGGCCGCGCTCATGGCCGGCCTTCAAGACGGCGGTTGGGCCGACCGGCTGCCGTGGGTCCTTTTGGGCCTCCGCACGGCCCCCAAGGAGGACCTCCAGGCATCCACCGCCGAGCTTGTCTATGGCCAGGCGCTACGCATCCCGGGCGAATTCGTGCCCGACGCTACCAGTCCCTGGGCCGCAGCTCACCAGCGCTCGGACCTCCAGGAGGCCGCCCGACGGTTTGCCCCCATGCCAACATCCCACCACGGTGACCCCCAGTCCTACGTCCCCCCAGCACTTCGCACAGCGGAGTATGTTTTTGTGCATCACGACGCACATCGGGGGCCACTCCGGCCGCCGTACGACGGGCCCTTCCGGGTGCTGCGATGGGACGACAAGTCGTTCGTCATCGACATCGGCGGCAGGTCGGACCGGATTGCGGTGGACCGCCTCAAGCCGGCGCACGTGGACGTCGACCACCCACCACGGGTGGCCCTTCCGCCACGGTGAGGCCGCCCCCCGTCCACGGTGCCCCCCACTCGACCGCCCACCACCACACCGGAACCCCTCCCACGACCCGCCAGGGGTCGCTTCGGCCGGGTCATCAGGACCCCCCTCAAATTGACCCTGCCGGTGCAAGTCGATTCTGGGGGGACGTGTGTAGCGGCTACCGCTGGGTTTTCACAATCGCCTTGCACCTACCAAGGACGTGGAGCGATCACCATGCCGGGCTCGTCCAGGACGCCCGGGCAGGCCCGCGCTCAACTTGCCAGGCCTCGGTCGGGACGCTGGGCCACGCCCCCTCTCGCCTTTCCTGGGCAAACGCTCCGGGATAATATGTGTATATATTGCTGCCCGATAAACGGGCTTTAGAGAGAGTGCCTGAGTGTTTGGTTTGATTAAAGCAACTCGGATGAATTCCTGCTTTTTGTCGCGTCCATTCTTCCGATCGACGTGGGAGCCCCAGCTCCTTCACATATATAATATATATATATATATATATATATATATATATATATATATATATATATATATATATATATATATATATATATATATATATACAGTCACGTGAAAAAGTAAGTACACCCCATGTAAAGTTTTGACTTTTTCAACATATTTCAACATACAGCTATTTGATCTTCATTTCAACAATATTGATAGATAAAGGTGATATAATATAACAAATATCATGAAACATTTACATTTTGTAGTGCATTATATAATTTAAATAAACATAAATGGAAATTTCGCATGTGGAAAAAGTAAGTACACCCCTACATTTATCACTACTTCAAATACCTAAAATTAGAATCAGGTGCACCAGCTCAGGTGCAAATGATTAGAACATCGTCAGAGAGGATCTTGGAGGAACCTGTCTTATTTAAATTTCAGACATTTAGTTTGGTTTGCTCTTTGTTGTTGAAGTGTGCGGCGTCACCATGTCGAGATCAAAAGAGCTCTCTGAGGCTTTCAGAAAGAAGGTTATAGATGTCTACGAGTCTGGGAAGGGATTTAAAAAGATCTCCAAACAATTTGAAATCAATCATTTAACTGTCCGGAAGATCATCTACAAGTGGAGAAGATTCCAAACAACTGCCAACTTGTTCAGGCCAGGCCGCCCCACCAAGTTCAGCCCGAGAGCAGACCGCAAGATGCTGAAAGAAGTCTCTAAGAACCACAGAATGTCATCACAGGACCTACAGGTAGCTCTTGCCACTGTGGATGTCAAAGTGCACAAGTCTACCATTAGAAAGAGGCTGCACAAATTTGATCTACGTGGGAGGTGTGCCAGGACGAAACCTTTGCTGTCCAGAAAGAACATCAGGGCAAGACTAAAGTTTGCCAATGAACACCGAGGCAAAGACCAGCACTTCTGGAACAATGTGCTCTGGACAGATGAGTCAAAGGTAGAGCTATTGGCCACAGTACCAGAAGACATGTTTGGCGAAAACCAAAGACAGCATTTGACCACAAGAACCTGATACCAACTGCAAAGCATGGTGGTGGAAATATTATGGTTTGGGGCAGCTTTGCTGCATCATGGCCTGGGCAGCTCACCATCATATAATCCACTATGAATTCTTCATTGTACCAGAGGGTGCTTGAGGATAATGTGAGGCCATCTGTAGGAAAGTTGAAGCTCAACCGAAGGTGGCCCTTGCAACATGACAATGACCCTAAACATACCAGTAAATCCACCAAGGAATGGCGGAAAAGAAAGAAATGGAGGGTTCTGGAATGGCCAAATCAAAGCCCGGATCTAAATCCCTTCGAGATGTTGTGGGGGGATTTGAAACGAGCTGTGCATGCAAGAAACCCCTCAAACATCGCACAGCTGAAAGAATTCTGCATGGAGGAGTGGGCAAAAATTTCTCCCGGTCGATGTCAGAGACTGGTAGACAGTTATAAGAAACGCCTACTCAAGGTTGTTTCTGTCAAAGGGGGCAATACCACCTATTGGAGCCAAGGGTGTACTTACTTTTTCCACATGCGAAATTTGCATTTATGTTTATTTAAATTATACAATGGACTACAAAATGTAAATGTTTCATGATATTTGTTATATTTTATCACCTTTATCTGTCAATATTGTTGAAATGAAGATCAAATAGCTGTACGTTGAAATATGTTGAAAAAGTCAAAACTTTACATGGGGTGTACTTACTTTTTCACGTGACTATATATACAGACTTGGCATTTAATATGGAATATTTTATTTGTGGGGGTGAACTTACTTTTCAAGATGTCTTAGAACCAAAAGTTCATTGGTATTATGTTGAAATTATTCTAGATTTTGTTAATGTGACCTTTAAAAGAAACAAAAACCACATTTGACATTTCGAAACAAATAAATTGATCCTTGAAAGTGATGTAAACTGATATCGAACTCAATTCACGGACAGTACTGTGTTAAACTTATGTACGTTTTCCAGAAGTATCTCTTTATTTTGCACATTAGCCAAAAATTTTTTTTACAAAAACAAAAGTTACATTACGACTGGGGTTACGGACAGTAAAATTACAGTTCAGTACTTAGTGTAACCCCTGCGAGCATTCAGGAGAGCACGTACACGTCGAGGCATGCTGTTCACGAGATTTGCCAAGGTTTGGACAGGAATCGCTTGCCATGCAGTGACAATAGCCTGCTGCAATTCACGCACAGAGGTCGGCTGCTGGTCCAAGTGGTCGATTTGACGCGTTAATTCTGCCCACAAGTTCTCTATCGGATTCATATCCGGGGACATGGCAGGCCACTCCATATGCTCCACACCACGGTCAGCAAGAAAGTGTTGGATCGTGCGAGCACAATGAGGCCGTGCATTGTCATCTTGGAAGACAGTTTCCCCGAAAGGCTGCATGAGCAAATGGAAGCAATGTTTCTTCCAGAATGGCCCTGTACTTGAACTGGTTCAGGTTTCCATTCAGAACAAGCAGGTCAGTTTTGCCCCCTGCATGAAAAGCAGCCCAAACGGTCACCCCACCACCTCCAGCTTGGACTCTTGGCACTATACCATCTTTGTTGTTGGCTTCATGCACTTGTCTGCGCACACGGACGCGGCCATCTTGACGATAGACCAGAAATCTAGACTCGTCACTGAAGATCACGTGATTCCAGTGTCCTGGCTGCCATTGGCGGTGCTCTCTGGCCCACTGCAATCGGCGCTGGCGGTGTTGTCTGGTCAGGTGTGGCTTTCTCAGGGGACGCCTGGCACGATAGCCTGCTTGAACCAGTCGTTGGTTGACTCGCCTTCTGGATACAGGCACATTTGTCAGTTGCTGCCACTCAGCCCTAAGCTGACTTGGTACGGCCATTGCGGACTAACCGGTGCAGCTGGCGATCATCCCTCCTTGTGGTTCTGCGGGGACGTCCTGGCCTCGGTATTGGAATAGGGACACCCCTCTGAGCATTTCGTTTCAGGATCTTTGACACCTGACCTTGAGTGATGCCATACTGCCGAGCAATAGCACGCTGTTTCTTGCCGTAATTTCGTAAAGCCACCACTAAAATGACAAACAGCATTGTCGAGTTGACTGACCATCTCCAGAGGAAGCGGCAATAACTTTTAGAGATGTGCAGCAGTTGTTTTCCACTAATACAGAACGCAACATCCCTTGTATACCCGACTGTGAAGCCAATCATCAAATGCACCTGTCCGTACATTTTGCCACGCCACCTGTGATATAATCCTGTTGTTGACTTCTTGCTGCGACAGACAATCAGTGACATGGTTCTTTTAACAAATAAATCACCAAAGTGTAAAAGAAACTCACCAGATTGATATACTGAGTTAAGAAAGTAAACCCAAGTCAAGAAAAAAAAATTCCATATTAAATGCCAAGTCTGTATATATATATGAATATATATATATATATATATATATATATATATATATATATATATATATATATATATATAATGTCAATACACGAAAGGTAAATGCCTTCAGTGCTTACACAAGAGGGGTCATCAGTTGAGTACCACCCACTAATAGAAGTTTCAGTCCTTTGAAAAAGTCAGTGAAAAAATGCTTCCACCCATGGGTTGGTGGGCCGGCAGCACATTCACGCCACCTTCCGCTGGTGGGCTTGCATCAATAGTCCTTGCCTGGTTGTGCCTTCTGTCTATCTGCTTTTGGATGATACCTTAAATTAGGTTCAGGAGCACTGTCATCTACCTGCCCTTCTGGACCTTTTTGGATCATATTCACGATTAGCCTGATTCAGCTGCTTCTGCTACGCTCCTGCAAAGCCTTCTCACTTCACTACTGGTGAAGCCCGAATCTCGCAGCCACTTTTGGAGTGATGTTGCTATGAAGCCGCGACAGCCAACCTCAAATTGGTAGCATACTGCTTTCCATGTTCTGTTCTCGCAGCCCAGCCTCAGTTCAGCATACATGGAATACTTTCGCTCATAGGCTTCCTGAATATTATCCTCCCAGGGCGCACAGTCAACTCTGAAAATCACTAGCCGTGCAAAAGCCGACCAAATGACAATGTCTGGCCTGAGATTTGTGTTTGCTATTTCAGCTGAAATGATTCCATTTCCTTTAAGAGCTGCTGATGCCTTCCAATCATTTGCGCTGGAGAAAATGCTGCTTCTTGATTATCTACTGCCATAGCTACCAGGCCCAAGGCCTTCTTTGACAAAAGCGATAACCTGCCTGGGGCCTGTTGGTGCACCTGAAGCATTGGCCTTCTGCACCCTCTCTTCAACTGCATCAAAGATCACTTGGAGTACGTTATTATGTCGCCAGGTGTATATGCCACTGGATATATTGGAAGGGCATGAGCTAAGGATTTGTTGCAAGGTTCCCTTTCTACCACATACATACACCCCCTTTCACATTTTTCACCTTTTGTTGCCTTATAGCCTGGAATTAAAATGCATTAAATCTGACTTTTTCCATCTTTATTTACACATCGTAACCCAAAACTTTCAAGTGAAAAACAAATTCTACAAATTTCAGAAAAATAATTAAAAACAATTACAGATACATTCAAAGCACACTGCCCCCCATGCCAAATATATAAGTAACATTTCCTCCAACACGTGGCATTGACGGGGCGCCCTTGGTGATGAAGCGATGTTGCCATGCAGCACATAGAGACAGTATTGAGAGGGAGTGATGTCCAGTAATTGATTAATTGCGTAATTAAAATCAACAAATAGTAATCGTAAAATAATTAATTTCTTAATCAATTGGCTATTAGCATACCTGAACCACCAGTGTTTCATCTGAAACTGTAACTTTTTGAAAATTAATTAAATAGGTCATTAATGGGGAAAAAATTAATTGATTAATTGACTAATCAATAAATAATTAATCGATCGATTGATTAATCGATAAATCAAAAATATCCTCTATAGCCAAATCACTTGGACAGTGCTGTGTCCGAATATCAGGTTCCTCGCTCAAAAGGTGCCAGAGATATTGCCCGTATGAGAAAGAAATTAAATAAGTGATTAATAATGGCAATAAATAAATAATAATCGTAAAATTATTAAATCATTAATCATTTGGGTAATAGCATACGGAAAGCACCACGGTGTCATCCGAATCTGTAACTAAAAAAAAATTAATTATGTCATTCATCGAATCATTAATAATTAATTGATTTATTGATTAATCAATAAATCAAAATATCCTGTATAGCCACATCACTTCGTCATTGTCATGTCCAAATATCAGGTTCCTCGCTCAAAAGGTGCCAGAGATATTGCCCATATGAGAAAGGAAATAAACAAGTACTCATGGATTGTCTTTTTTTTTTTTTTTTCTTCTTCTTTTTTTTGTTGTATACTGAATCGAGGCTCGTGAAAGAGCTGACAACCGTGAGGGAAAGACAGCACAGGGGGACCACGAGGGAAAGACAGCACAGGGGGACCACGAGGGAAAGACAGCACAGGGGGACCGCGAGGGAAAGACAGCACAGGGGGACCACGAGGGAAAGACAGCACAGGGGGACCGCGAGGGAAAGACAGCACAGGGGGACCGTGAGAGAAAGACAGCACAGGGGGACCGCAAGGGAAACACAGTATAGGGGGACCGCGAGGGAAAGACAGCACAGGGGGACCGCGAGGGAAAGACAGCACAGGGGGACCGCGAGGGAAAGACAGCACAGGGGGACCACGAGGGAAAGACAGCACAGGGGGACCGCGAGGGAAAGACAGTACAGGGGGACCGTGAGGGAAAGACAGCACAGGGGGACCGCGAGGGAAAGACAGTACAGGGGACCGCGAGGGAAAGACAGCACAGTCTTTGTGCCAAGTTTGAACAAAATCGGTCTATGCATATCAATAAATTGTTGGGGACACGTTAAGTAAGAAAATGGCGCCTGTCGGCAATCCTGGATCTTATCTCGAAAAGAAATGATGTGCACATGTAAGCCCTTATTCATTATCTGTGTGCAAAGTTTGAACAACATCGGTAAATACATCTCCGAGATATGGTTGCAGACGGACGGACGAGACCCAATCCATAAGCCCCTGTTTCGGACTAAATCCATCGGGGGCTAATAATGGCAATGGTGACATAGTAAGCACAAATGCAAGCAAAAGAAACCTAGACGACAAAAACAACACGCTTAAGTGGTGGTAGCAATTTCCTACCGAGTGCTGCCTCAACACGAGCAGACTTGTTTCGGAACACAGGACAAAAGAAAATGATAGTGTGCGCAGGTGTGTTCATAAGGCTTTGTTGGAGTGCTGAGAGGTGCGATGTCACTCAAACCCCTGTCTCAAACCTGTCAATGTCTCAAACCCCTGTCTCGGTCCTGTCTCCTCCTTGGCTCTCTGCTGCTGAGCAGCTCTGGAAGGACATCCTGGGATTGCTGTGCATGGCTCTCCCTATCGTAAATCTGGCCTGTCCGTGCTGTGCCGATGACTGTGTGCTCACTCTGGGGGTTGTCTGGGGGCTCACCGTGTGCTTGCTGTGTGCTCACTCTGGGGGTCCCCGGTCGAGAGGCCTCTGTGCGCTTGAGCACGAGGCACTATCGTCTTCCCCTTATATATGCAGCTGCTTCATGGATCTTGTGCATTCATCGGAGTCTCGGCTGTTTGAGGTAGCACACGTGGCAATGCTATGTTTGTAAAAACCCATGTTATTTGTTTGACAAAGCACATGTGTACCCTCCATGTTGAGGTATGATGAAAGGACAACGGGCTGATTTAGGTTGTACGCGGATGGGAGACGGGTAAAAGAAACAGACAAGAGGATAAATAGTGCCTTGGAAACTAAAGAGACATCCGATTCTGATTGATGCTAATTGACATTTACAAACACTTTGCCTGACATTCTTGAAGATATAAATAACGGCTGAATAATTAAGCCTCATTAACTCCCAAGGCATCATCGTAACAACATGCATCCGACATGCATATTTAATTAAAAAAATAAGCTTTATATATTTGATGAAGTGAATTGTGATTGAAATCTGCAAGCGGATAAACAACAAGTTACATTAGAATGAGCTCTTTTTATTTTACATTCAGTTATGATCATTTTAAATGTAAATACAACAAAAATTACTCGAGACAACTATTCTTTACATTCTCATGGTTTGCTAGATAACACCAAAAATCGCAATTTTTGATGCAAAGTTGAAGATAAATAGTAATTGGTGCATCTGGAACTTGTAAACCAAAGTGGAAAACAAACAGTAATTGTCATATTGTTGAAGCTGTTGCCATGCTGCACATCGTTAACAACAGAGCTGATGCGAGTCATCAGTGGGTTTAGTTTGCATCTTCCCTTTTTGATACGTTGATTAAATTTAGATTATTAACGATGAGAAAATACCACCCGTCGCTTCTCTGATGGGAATACTAAGAGAGTGGTGGGAGAGAAAAAGAGAGGGGTTAGAAAGAAAAAGAGATTGGGGGGATGGGGGTTGAGAAATAGAGAGATGACATGGAGGAGGGAGTAAGTTGGGTGGGGGAGAGAGGTGTGAGAGGAGTGAGGAGGGAGTAGGGGGGAGGAGGACGAGTGAATATGGGGAGGTAGGAGAGAGAGAGGAGAGGTGGGAAGGTAGTAGGGGGGAGAGTGAATATGGGGGTGAGAGAGAGAGAGAGAGAGAGAGAGACAGAGAGAGAATTGAATTTGAACACCGTTTATTTCCACTAAATGCACAAGCATGTCATTCTATACCGCAAGGGTATTTACAAGCAGGGGCAGAGAAAAAAAAGGTACAACAAAAACAAAGCATCACACTCTTGATGCAATTCTTAAAACATCATGACGAGTTTCGAGTCCTGAACCACACACAAGGCCTCGTTAGTGCACCATTTCCATTCAAAAAGTTCAACATTCTCGTTACTCATATGGTGATCAAATTCCAGCCTTATTCTTGCTGACACCAGCCCTTTAAATATGGGAATGACGTCATGACCATAACATTTATCAATCTTAATTTTCCTTGACTTATAAATTGCATATTTTGCAATGGCAATCAGGAAATTCATCAAGGCACCAGTATTTTTACAAGAGGAGGTAAAGGGTACACCAAAAATAAACATATGCAAGGTAAAAGTGAAAGATAATTTATAAGAAAGGTGTGCAATCACAGAAAATAGAGGTGCTAACCTCCTGCACTGGACATATGCGTGAAAAAGATCCTCCTCCTGCTCGCAGAAGGGACAATTTACAGGCACCGAGGCATTAAGATGGTGAATAAAAGTGTTTGAGGGGAGAGCCCAATGTGTTAGCCTCCATTGGATATCCGCTAAGAACCCATAGATGGGTGGAACAAACATATTATGCCACAGTGGAGTAGAGGGAGACCCCGGCCCTAACCGTTCTGACCACAAGGCCACACGCGTCGCTCCAGACAGGGATGAGACTTCTTTCCCCCTCACGAGTTTAAGGACACCAGCCTTTGTTACTAAGTGAAAGGGAGAGGGAAACCCATCATCATTGGACTGGACAGAGGGCAGCACCTTGATTTCGGGGAAAGATAGCCGAAAATCTTCGACAATTCCGGCGCCTTCCCAGCCAATGTTTAGCTGCCTGAATTTTTTTACGACTACATGTTTGATTTGTTGAACAACTCGAACAGACGCTACACAAACACCTGTCGCCACCACCCCAGCAGACCTCCACTTGGTTCCAGATGCATCCCTTAGATCACTCACTTTGCTTACGCCTCCTTGAATGAATTTTTGAATTAAAGCATGGCTACGAGGAATACATGGGAAAAAGCTGTTATAGAACAGAGGTTCTTGGAGGAAATTACGACAATTATATGCCTCAAGACAACGTTTAACCTCAAGGCCTTTCCATGCATCCAGCAAACTCCGATAAAAAGCAGGAAGTGAAGCACTGCTGACACAATCAAGGTCCACCAAGAGAAGGTGCCGATCATAGTTCAGTTCACCAGCCTGTTGTAATAGAAAATGTGCAAATGGGCGCCAGGGCAGCTCCTCCGCATACAGTAGTCTCTGCACAGACTGCAGGCGAAAAGCCATAAGCCGCCCAGAGACATCAATGACTCCTTGGCCCCCCTCCTTTCGAGGGTGGTACAGTATACTGGGCCGCAGCCAGTGGTAGCCACTCCAAAAAAAATCTATCAACTTCCTCTGGATGGCAGGGATCAGCTCCTTGGGTGGCTGCAGGGTAATGACTTTATGCCACAATCTCGCTGCAATCAAGTTGTTGATGACTTCCGGTTTTCCGGTCCGGTCGTGAGAGGACGCTGGCGTCGTTTGCTCGCCGCTTCTCTGACTGGACCATTGTCCGTGTCTTGCTTTCCTGGTGGTCGTGGCGGATTTATGGCCATTGAGTCTTCCTCTGCGCGGTCCCGGCTCTGCTCTGCTGCTCCGGGCTTCACCTGCTCGGCTCCATCGCTGTTTCCTCGGGCCCACTCCCGTTGGTTGTGTCGATTGTTTCGCCTCCTCACCCTTGGCCGCGTGCTCGCTTTGCCTTCGCTCCTGCTGGCATGGCTCTGCGGTACTCTGCCGCAAGGCTTCTCCTGCTTAAAACCCGCTCCACCCCATCATGCATCTCTGCAATCAGATTGAATGGACTCCTGCGTCGACCCAGGTACATTCACCGTGGCTCCGGTCGTAAGTTTGTTTATTTACAATCAGGTCACTCCATCCCCATCCTCTGGTCGGCTCAGCGCACTCCCACTCATCGTCCCAGCACACCTGGTCACAACAACGCACAAAATCGCACCTCCTGTCTGCGAACCCTGGCCAAATCACCTGGATTCATACCCGCCGTACAAAACAACATCAAGCTCACCCTGTTCAATACCCGGTCCCTCAACAACAAATGCCTCATCCTGAACGACTACATCCTGGAAAATAAACTGGACTTTCTCTGTCTCACTGAGACCTGGCAACAACCACTGGACTACTACACGCTCAACCTCACCACACCCAATGGATATTCTTACATCAATAAACCACGCTCGGAGGGCCGAGGTGGTGGAATTGCCGTTATTCACCGACAAGACATCAAGACCAACCTCATCTCCATCTCATCTGCTCCATCATTTGAACACCTGGCTTTTAAACTCTCTGGTCACACACAGTCAGTCATGGCTGTTGTCTACCGCCCTCCCAAACCACACCCATCATTCCTGTCTGACTTCTCCTACTTTCTGACCCAGCTATGTTCCCTCTCCCCCTCAATCCTCCTCCTTGGTGATTTCAATATCCACATGGACTCCACTGACTCCACGCTAACCACTGACTTCACTGATTTACTCACCTGCTTTAACCTCACTCAACATGTCAACTTTCCTACCCATAACCGTGGTCACATTTTGGACCTTGTCTGCTCTACTGGACTAATTTTGCACCATCACTCTGGCTCCGACCTCACTCTCTCTGACCACCTAGCCATCACTCTGACCATCAACATCCCCACCCCAGCACCAAGGCATTATCGCACTATCAACTTCCGTAAGCTAAACGCTTTTTCACCTGCCTCATTCTCATCGACCCTCTCTGAAAAAATGTCCACTTCTCCCTTCGTTGACCTCCACACCCCTTCTGACCTCACTGACTACTACAACCACACTCTCTCTTCCTGCCTTGACCAAATTGCGCCTATAAAAACCAAAACAGTTTCTTTCACCCATTCTGCTCCCTGGTTTACCCCTGAGCTCCGCCTAATGAAAACTCGTGCTCGCCAACTTGAAAGACTCCGCAATAAAACAGGTCTCACAGTTCACTCCCAGGCCTACAAGGACCACATACAACACTATAAAGATGCCCTCTCCCGCGCCCGCTCCGCCTACTACTCTCAAATTATCCACTCTGGCTCCGGAAACCCAAAAGCACTCTTCTCTACAATAAACAAACTCCTCAGCCCCCTGAACACCACCACCCAGTCATTCACAATAGACAACTGCATCTCCTTCCTTTCATTCTTCCAACGCAAAATTGAAAACATCTACAACAGCTTGACCACCGCCGCACCCGCTCCCCCTCAAACCACCTGCCCCCCCTTATCCTGCCATCCCCTGTCTCAATTCTCCCCAGTCTCCCCTACTGACCTCTCTGAACTCCTCATCGGAATGAAAACTGCCACCTGCACTCTTGACCCCATCCCCTCCAGCTTTGTCAAGGCCTCCCTTCCTGCTCTTTCTCCACTTATCATTGCAACAATAAACTCCTCCCTGTCTACAGGCATCGTCCCACCATCCCTCAAAATTGCTGCTGTTACCCCCATTCTGAAAAAACCTGGACTAAACCCTGACACCCTAAATAACTTCAGACCCATCTCCAACCTACCCTTTCTGTCAAAGGTTTTGGAACGCGCTGTAGCCACTCAACTCAAGCATCACCTCTCTGCCAATAACCTGTATGAAACATTCCAATCCGGATTCCGGTCCAACCACAGTACTGAAACTGCTCTCCTCAAAATCACCAACGACCTTCTCCTCTCCTCTGATGCTGGCAACCTCAACATTCTCATCCTCCTCGACCTCAGCGCTGCCTTTGACACCATCGATCACACCATCCTCCTCACCCGACTTGAAACCACCTTTAACATTACCGGCACTGCCCTCTCTTGGATTAAATCATACCTCTCTGACAGACGTCAGTTCATCTCCATCAATAACTGCAAATCCCCCACTGCTCCCCTCCCCCAAGGTGTCCCCCAAGGTTCAGTTCTTGGCCCCCTCCTCTTTATCCTTTACCTGTCCCCCCTCGGTCACTTAATCCGCCGTCATGGTCTCCAATTCCACTGCTTCGCCGATGACATCCAGCTTTTCATCTCCACCAAGTCCATCTCCACCGCCACCCACTCTATCCTGACAAACTGCATCACTGAAATAAAATCCTGGCTTCAAATCAACTTCCTCAAACTTAACTGTGATAAATCTGAAATAATCATCATTGGCCCAAAAACGCTCACCAAGTCCACCCATAACTTTGCCCTCAACATCGACGGTTTCCCAGTGTCCACCTCCCCTCACATCCGGAATCTTGGCATCATCTTTGACCAAACCCTCTCCTTCGACAAATACACTAAACAGATCACAAAGACAGCCTTCTTCCACCTGAAAAACATCGCCCGTCTCCGTCCATCCCTCTCCTCTGTGGCTGCAGAAACCCTCATCCACGCCTTCATCACTTCCCGTCTGGACTACTGCAATAGCCTCCTTTATGGTTCACCCTCAACAATCACCAATAAACTCCAATACATTCAGAACTCCGCTGCCCGTCTACTCACCCATTCCCGGACCCGTGACCACATCACCCCCGTCCTTTACAAGCTTCACTGGCTCCCCATCTCCCAGAGAATCCAGTACAAAATCCTCCTCTTGACCTACAAAGCCCTCCATAACCTGGCCCCATCCTACCTGGCTGACCTCCTCTCCAGACACACTCCCACCCGCAACCTCCGCTCTGCTGGTACCAACCTCCTGACCCCCCCCATCCGGACCAAATTTAGATCCTGGGGGGACAGGGCCTTCTCCATCGCTGCTCCCACCCTCTGGAACTCGCTACCTCACACCATCAGAGACTCCTCCTCACTCACCACATTCAAAACATCACTCAAGACCCACCTGTTCAACACTGCATTCAACATTTAACCCACAGCATCTAACCCCTGACTATCTCCTCTCCTTCTCCCTCCTTTGTGCTTTGAATATTTCCCTATTGATTCTTCTTTTTTTGCAATTGTCTTTATGTTTTGCTATGCGTTATGTTTTGCACTCTGTCAAAGCGTCTTTGGGCTTCCTGAAAAGCGCTATATAAAATAAATGCATTATTATTATTATTATTAACAAGAGCGCGGCCTCTGTATGAAAGAGACCGCAGTAGTCCTTTCCATGATTTTAAACGGTATGCGATTTGTTCCAAACCTCCTTCCCAATTCCTCATTTCCATTTCATGGTTTCCAAGATAAACTCCAAGATATTTGACCCCGTCTGTTTTCCATACCAGATTTTGTGGGAGTGATGGTGGTGATATGACTGAGGGGTTACCTGAACTACACCACAAGGCTACACTTTTACTCCAGTTTACTTCACCAGAAGAGGCTGCAGAGAAGTCTTTTAAGCACTGCTGTACTGCAGCTACACTGCCCGGGCCTTTAAGTAAAACACAAACGTCATCAGCATAAGCTGTTACGACAAATTTTGACCCCTCTGCCCCCATATCCTGAGGCAATCTTTTCCTGAAAGATGCCAAAAGTGGTTCAAGGGCAATTGTGTACAACAGTCCCGAGAGAGGACATCCTTGGCGGATACCCCGTCGAAAGGGAAAGGGGGAGCATAAGTTATTATTTACTTTCAACATACAGAAAGTGTTTGTCTATAACAGTTTAACATATGCTGTGAAGGTTTCACCAAAACCCATCCCCTTAAGAACCGAAAACAAGTATGCATGATCAACACGATCAAAAGCCTTTGTTTGATCCAGAAACAATAACCCAAAACTGGCAGGCACATACTTTTTACAGGAAATAATATCTCTTACCAGAAACAGATTATCATGCATGGACCGTCCAGGAACACAGTAGGTTTGATCCGGCTGTATGACAGAGCTGATCACCTCTTTCAGCCGATTCGCTAATACTTTAGACAAGATTTTGTAGTCAGCACACACTAATGAAACAGGTCGCCAGTTCTCAATGAGTTGAATGTTCCCAGGCTTCGGCAAAAGGCATACGACCGCCCTTCTACAGGACAGAGGAAGTTCTCCAGCACGAAGGCTTTCGTCAAGGACTTCAAGCAGATCGGGTCCCAAAAGATTCCAAAATGTCTTATAAAACTCCCCAGGCAGCCCGTCAATCCCTGAGGCTTTTTTTTTTTGTTTGTTTTGTTGTTGTTGTTGTATACTGAATCGAGGCTCGTGAAAGAGCTAACATTTACTTCACAAACAAATCAACCAGACAAACAAAACACACAAAAAGCGGGAGCGGAAAACAAGATGGGGAGAGAAGGTGAAGCACACAAACACAACATTTGAGAGCAGGGAGATGTGTGGAAGGGAGAGGGCTTGGGGGGAGGAGGCATGGGAAGGGGGGGGGGGGTGGAGGGAGAAGTATAAAACACAAGGACACCAATGACTTCCAGGACAGAAGTTGGTATTTCAAAAAAGTGGAATTGGGGTGAAATTAGCGGGGGTAGAAAAGATCAAGGTTTTGGATGAGGGAAGATAAGAGATGGTGGTGAACAGCTGTTTTAAAGACCTGGAGGGTGGAGTGGGATTGAAGAGAGTGAGGGAGTTTGTTCCAGAGGCGGGAGAAAAGAGGAATGAAGGAGTGAAGGTGAGCAGAGAGTCTTGATTTTGGCAGTTTGACCATAAGAGGGTTGCAGGCAGATCTTGTGCGACCTGTAGGAATATTTGCGGGACAGAGCCCAAAGAGAGCTGGGGGGGCAAGGCCAGAGAGGAGTCGGTAGAAGATGGAAAGACCACCAACCTGCCTGCGGTGAGTGAGTGAGAGGCCCTTGGAGTTAGCTTAATCGTGGGAGATTCCAATGATTCTGAATGCTTTGGTTTCAACAGCGTGAAGACGAGCTAGGTGTGAGGCAGGAGCACCAGCCCAGAGGGGAGAGCAGTATTCCATTGAGCTGCGGATGAAAGCCTTGTATGTGGTGAGGAGCTCAGGTGTGCCAAGGAAGGACTTCGCACGACGGAGGATGCCCAGTCGGCGACTGGCTTTGGAGGCCAGATTTGAAATGTGGTTTTCCCAGGAAAGATCATGGCAGATAGTGAGACCCAAAAGCTTGAGTGACAGAACTTCTTGGAGAGGATTATTCAGAAAGTGGATGGGAGGGTTGTCCAGTCGGTCTTTTCGGAGAGACATCGTAAGAGTGTGAGATTTGTCAGGATTGAAAGACATGTTCCACTTGTTTGCCCAGTCTGTGATTTTGTCCAGGTCTGCAGAGAGTGAGGAGGCAGCAGACTGCCGATCTGAGGCATGAAGAATGGAGCGACAGAGAGTAGAGTCATCAGCAAAGAGATACAGAGGATTTTCAAGAGAGTCAGAGAGATCATTGATGAAGACCAGAAAAAGCACAGGGCCTAGAACACTGCCTTGTGGAACTCCAGCCTGAACAGGAAGAGGAGATGAGAGAAACCCATTCAGGGCCACACGTTGACTACGACTAGAGAGGAAGTCCGCCAGCCACGCGTGGAGATTTCCATGGATACCAAAAGAGGAGAGTTTGGTGAGCAGAGCGGGGTGCCAGACCGTATCGAAGGCACGAGATATGTCAAGGGAAACTGCTCTAATTTCCTGTTTGGCATTGAGGACCTCCATCCACTGTTGAGAAAGCAGAAGCAGCATGTCCAGAGTAGAGTGTCCAGGTCTGAAACCAAATTGATGATCAGAGATCAAGCCATTGGAGAAGTGGAAAGATTTCATATCTGAAGCAATGATGGATTCCATGACTTTGCTGATAATTGGGAGAAGGCTGATTGGTCTGTCGTTGCTGGGATCTATTTTTGCACCTTTTTTGTGCAAAGCGGTGATGTTGGCAGATTTCCAAGCAGATGGAAGATGACCTTGAGCAAAAGAGAGGGTGAAGAGAACAGAGAGAGGGAGTGAAAGAGCGGAAGAACAGGATTTTAGGACCCGTGGGCTGATGCCGTCAGGTCCAGTTGCAGAATCCGAGTCGAGGGTTGACAGAAACTTTTCCACCTTGTCAGGAGGAAAGGACACAGAGTCCAGGAGCAGCTGGGTACGACTGGGTACGGTGGGTACAGAGAGGGATGGGATTGGGACACAAGATTTAGAGGCAAACACAAAGTTGAGGCATTCAGCTTTTTCACGTGCGGAGTCAGCCGTGTGGCCATTTGAGGTGAGGGAGGGGATGGAGGGGGAACAAACACCAGAAACAGATTTGACCAGACGCCACCAGGATTTGGAAGAGGGAGACAGATAAGAGAGTTCGGTCCTGAGAACGGAGAGATATTGTTTCCTGGCTCTCCTGAGGGTGGACACACACTTGTTTCGGGCTTTGTGAAAGGAAATGAGATTTCCTTCCGTTGGATTTGCTTTCCAGGAGACGAAAGCAAGTTGTTTCTCGGCAATAGCCTCACCACAAGAATCCGTGTACCATGGACGGGAGGAAGGGTATGACAACAGAAGACGAGATGGGATAAATCTGTGCATGAGAGAGAGCAGTTTGCTTTGGAAGAATTCCCAGGAAGAATTTATGTCAGAGGCAGTAGAGATGGGAGACCAGTCCAGATGATTGATGGCTGCTTGAAGACCGTGCCAGTTGGCCTGAGTGAAATGCCAGACTCGTCGACGCTGAGGAGGCTCTCTGAGAATGGTCAGAGAGATGTCCACTTTAACAAGCACATGATCAGAAGAGCCGATTGGAGCAGAAGAAGAGCAGCAGACATTTTCAGGGAAGTTAGTCATAACCAAGTCCAGAAGAGAAGATGCTCCGTTGACAGAAATCCGGGTCGGGAAATTGACAGATTGTGTCAGTCCCAGTGAGTCACAGAAGTCCTTTGCTGAAGAGCCATGGCTGGTGAGAGAGGTACCCACACCCAGCCAACTGGCATGGTGACAGTTGAAATCACCACATATGAGGAAGAGAGAGTTGGGATGGGTAGATAGAAGTTGGTCCATATTCTCAGACAGCGAGATGTAGATGGAGTCATCACTGTTTGGTGGACGGTACAACACACATATGAACAAAAGGTGGGAGCGAAGGGGAAGCCGTAGCCAAAGGTATTCCTGGGGGTGAGGTGGAGAGAGGGCAGTGCAGGTCGAGTGAGGAAGAGAGTTTTTTTATAAAGATAGCAACCCCACCTCCAGGACGAGGCTCAGGTCTATCATACCGGAGTAGGGAGTAACCTGGGAGAGATACCAAGGAATCAGAGACATCATGAAGGAGGAAAGTTTCTGTTAAGCAGATCACGTCTGGTTTGTCAGAAGCAACCTGTATAGAGAGATCAGACATGTTTGAGCGAAGGCCCCGGATGTTTGAGGTCCATACTGTTAAGGAAGAGGAAGGGGGAGCATCGGATACAGAACAGGGGTGGGGGAGCGGTAGGGTAAGATGTGGAAGAGGAGGAAGAGGTAGGGAGAGCTGTTGAAGGTGTGTCAGAGATTACAGAATAGCTCGGGGAAAGGGAAGGATGGGGCAGACAAAAGGTTTGATGGTGATTGGGAGAGGCGCAGTGAGGTGTTATTTGATGAGGGGGAAGAGCAAGGCAGAAGGTTGAGGGAGATGAAGGTGAAAGTTGGAAGGGGGAAGAAGCGGGGAGGACGCTTTGAGGGGGAGGGGTGAGAGGGGAGTCTAGGAGGGGAGGAGCGAGGGAGAGTCTCGGAGGGGAGGGGTTTGGGGGGAGATTTGAAAGGAATGGGTGATTGGGAAGATTTGGAGGGGAGGGGCAAGGGGGAAGTTTGAAAGAGATGGGTGATGGGGATGATTTGGAGGGGATGGGCAAGGGGGTCGATTTAGAGGGGAGGGGTGATGGGAAATGGGATTTTGGGGTGATGGGATTTTGAAAAATGTACGATTAATGGGAAACGAACATTTATTGCAAAATGAGTTTCTTGAGACATTCGAGTCAAAAATACGTTTGAGGACGCTGGAGGGAGGATGGAGTGCTGGAGAGTTTAGGGAATGAATGAAAGATGCACTATAAGAGATGGAATTTTTTTTTGGAATGAATGGATTTGGTGAGCAAGTCGAAAGCATCCTTTTATAGAAGAAGAAGAAAAAGGTGTTATAGAATATGACAGAATACAGGTCTTCAGGGTTCAGATGAGACATTTTTTAACAACGTGATCACAAACAGCGTGGTCGAAGAATGAACGAACGAACAACTAAGAACGAATAAACGAATAAAAACGGAAGGAAATGTTTTTGGTTTTTTTTTTTTTTTTTTTGAGATTTTAAAACAAGGACGTATGGGATGAAAAGACCGTGAAAAACAGAGACCGGAAAAAAATTGCAGCGTGATCGGAGAACCGCTGAGACAAAAACAAAGCCTAAAGCCAAGGTTGGACACAGTAGCCTAGTACTACACTTAGGCCTCAGAATACACGATGAGAAAGACCGACGATTCTGTACACAGGTATGAAAAACCAACGCCAAGAATACTATTAAAGACACCCCAATAGGTACATACAAGACCAGTTTCGACAAAAACACAATTGTGAAAAGTTACTTAACTTCGAAAGCGAGCGTGCATCGACAGCTTTGAAGAGACGAGACCTCCAATCTTGCGCATGCGCAGATGGCTTTACCATCTTTCAAGCCTCGCATGGCTGCTTCAAGTTCATCAGGCGAAATTAACGATTCCAGTGTGTGTTGCTTGTCCTCCTCGACTACTGGGAGCCAGCAATCAGCTCCTGTATCGCCTCACTGTTGATACTCTGGGCAGAATACAGGTCAGAGTAAAATGCTTTCAAGGCCGCTTTAATCTCCAGTTGGGAGGTAACCGTTGACCCATTAGCAGTACAGAGCTTATGAATTTGCTGCGAGTTTTTCACCGAATTCTCCAAGCTAAAGAAGTCCTTATTTGGCATATCCAAAGTCAAATAACTCATCCTCATATGCACCAAGGTACCCATTGCCCGCTGCCTCACCATTTCGGTCAGTAACGACCTTTTTGTCCATAGTAACTGATCATATCCCAAATCTTTCCCAGCCCCATTACGATTCTGTTCCAATTCTGCAATTTCGGCCTTTAATGAGTCAATTGAGAGACATTGCATTTTAGTAGTAAACAGACTATACTGTTGACAAAACGTTTTAACTTGACACTTTGCAAGGTCCCACCATATGCGAAGGTTGGCATACTCAAGCTTAGAGGACCGGATTTTCCCCCACACGGTTCGGAAGGCATCTTTAAATTTCTTATCACTTAACAGCCGAGTATTGAGTGACCAGTACGCGCTACCTCCTGATGTCAGGGGTAATTTAAAGGACATTGCCACTAAATTATGATCTGAAAACCCTGTTGGGAGTATTTGGGTAGTGGACACCACATTCAGCATTGGCTTATTGATATAGATCCTGTCCAGCCTTGCCCTTGATATGACGCCATCATGACATCTGCACCATGTGTAGGCCCGTGAAGTTGGATGCTGTACCCTCCACACATCCACAAAACAATAGGTCTTGATGAGGCTCGCTAACACCTTTGCAGAAGCGCCGTGGGGTTCATGTCCATTCCTGTCAACTGAAGGATCAATTGTACAGTTAAAGTCCCCTGCGATACAGGTGAGAGCAGCTGGATCCAGCCCCTCTACAAAGTCCCGCAATGTGGAAAAGAATATTCTTCTTTCTATAGGTTCACTTGGTGCATACACATTTACTATAATAAGCTTTTGTGTATTGCAGTAGAACTCCACCACTATCAAATGTGCCTTATAGACCTCCCTATAAATAACACTCTGAGTGGGAAGTCTGGGACTTAAGGCGATGGCAACACCAGCCTTGGGTGTGGAAACCCCACTCAGCCACCATTGCCCTTTAAAAAGTTTACACCATTCAGCTGCCAAATTGTTTGTGGCATGGGTCTCTTGCAATAGAATGACATCTGCTTTTACTCTCTGCATTGCCTGGACTGCTCTAATTTTTCGTAAGGGGGCACATCCCCCCTTGATGTACAGGGAGGCAATATGTATTTCTCGCATTGTCATTCTAAGGTGGTAGCTCACCCTCCACCTGCAATTCCTTATTCGCCTTTGTTACTGCTTTACGAAGACGTTGAAATTGAGGCTCCGAGAGCATGGGATCATCTTTCTGTAAAAGATGTTTCGAAGCCTTAATGAAAGCTTGAACATCAGGGAAATTATCTCTAATTACAACAAGACGTTGTCTAAACGTTTCGTTTAAGAAATCAATGACCTTCCCTTTTGTCACCTCTGCTTGCCTCACCTACTCCTTCTGAGACTCACTCAGGGCAGCAAGACTGCATCCTTCCTCATCAGCCTCGACCCTACTCTCGCCTAGTAGTGTGTCAGGTACTGGCACCTCATCTGTGTCATTGTCACCATGGTCTTTTTGTTGCGGCTGCATGGCACCAACTACCCCATCGTTGTTGTCTGCCACCGACTTATCAATCTCTTTCTCATCATCTTCCGTTGAGATGAGGGTCCTTAACTGCTCGTCGAAGGGTGCAGGGTGTCCACCATCACACACGGTGACACGCTCGGTAATGCTTCGATTCTCTTCATCCTGTGAAATGGGCAGATTCCCATCTCTACCTATTGCATTACCATTTTGCACATGGTCATCAGGTTGGTCTGTATTACCATCTGCCTGCACGAGAACCATTTTGTTTCCTTTTCCTCCATTCTCATCGCTTGCAAGAGAGCGTTTCAAGTTTCTCCTCGACTCGGTCTCCATCAGCTTCACCTCCTCAAAGTCCATTTGTTCTTGAGGTTGCAGCCTCTCCTCCACATATGGTTGCTCCACTACCGTATGGGCTTCTCCACCAGCACCACTGTCACCCGCACCCTGGTATTCCTGTGTTGACCTTTTTTCTACACCTGGCTCATCTACAGGGTCGTTCAAGTCATGTACAGGGGGGGCTACCCCAGCTGCTGCGGCGTAACTCTTCCTCACATCAGGACAATACTGCCGAGTGTGTCCGTATGCCCCACATGTATAGCAAATCAAGGTCTCAGTAGCTGCGAAGATCCGGTAATCATGATCTCCAATTGTAAAATTTATAGATATGTTCAGCTGTTTCGCCTCATCCTTTAGTATGACAAAACAGAAACGTCTAAACGACTCGACATGCTTCAACCGTCCATTGCTGGTTCGCAGGGGGACTGTGATAATTCATGAGACGACAGTCCCATGCTCCCCTAATTTACGTAGGATTTCTTCATTCCTCAGAAAGCACGGAACGTTACTTAAAATAACTTTAACCGCCGGCGTGTCCATGGACGATACCGGAACAAATTGGTCGTTCCCCAACGTTAACCCGTTCTGCACCACGATGTCTGCAAGGCTAACTTGTGACACGAAAACCACCACTTTGTGGTTCATTCGAGACGCAGCATGGATGTTATTCACCCCGATCAAGTCCCCGATTGCAAGTAGAACATCGTCCATTTGCACGTCTTCCGGCGGAACAAGGCACAGCCCGTGTTTACGCGATAACACCTCATCACTAACACGATCAGCAGCCCTTTGACTATTCCTATTAGCCATTTATCGGCAATAAACTAAACAAACTAAACAATAACAATGCAATAAACTACACAAACTAATCAAACAAATCAGAATTAATTAAATAATTCATCGGCACGATATAACCAACCCACGTTATAAATTAATACAGGTGGATAACCGTTACCGTGCTGTCTCTCTCTCCCTCTCTTGTCTCAAGAGCAGAAGGGGTACTTCACAACCACGTACAAGGACACAAATGGAGTGAAAGGAGGATAGGAAAGACCATCAACACAGCACCGTACTCACAGCTCAACATCCACAGCCGCAATGATTGCCACACCCACACCCGACTCACAACCGCCCAGAAGGGGGGGAGAGAGAGAGAGAGAGAGAGAGAGAGAGAGAGAGAGAGAGAGGGAGAGACAGAGACAGAGAGAGAGAGAGAGAGAGAGAGAGAGAGAGAGAAAGAAAGAAAGAAAGAAAGAAAGAAACAAAGAAAGAAAGAAAGAGAAAGAGAAAGAGAAAGAGAAACAGAGACTTTTATGTGCTTTTATTATAAAAGTATCAAAACACACATGGAAGAACACCGCAAAAATTTTACAAGAAAAAGAAAGTTGTACAAGCAAAAAGGATGTATATACATGTATATGTGGACATTGAGCGTAAGTATAATTTACAAAAACAAACTCAACACCTCATCTGTAAAACAATCGTCGTTCACACTGCTGAAACCTATCCGGGCTGACACTATTCCTTTAAAGCAAAACAGCACATTTTCATCTCTGCCACTCAATTTGATCTTCCTAGTTTTATATATTGCGAGTTTAGCAATTCCGCACAGAAAATTCAAGAAAGGGACCGCTGTCTTGCTCTTGGTGCTCCTTTCAATGCCATATACAAAAATTGCAACAAAAAAAACAAACTTAAATTTATAAAAGAACTGTTGGAGGAAACAAAAAAGGGGTACCAATCTCTTACATTTCATGAAAGCATGGGTCACATTTTCAGCCTCTTCACAAAAAGGACAAACATTCAGTACAGCAGGCTCAAACTTATTAAGTAAGTATTTGGTGACCAGGGCCTGATGAACTAGTCTCCAATTTAAGTCTCCGGTTCGACCTAAAGTTGGAGACCTATACATCTCTTTCCACACTGGAGATAGGAACGAACTAGCCGGAATGATCTCATCCCACCGATTTTTAAAGGTTTTGTGAAACCCGGTATAAGCACCTCTTGGCATATCCCATAAATAACTTTTTTCCCCATCACATGGAACACACCGCAACCATCTGACTTTGAGAAGACACACTGTTGTTTTTTTTAGGTGACTTGGAGCTCGGGGAAATAGAGACGAGAGTCCACCACTTCATCTGCCCCAGTCCACCCGATATTTAATTCCCTGAAAGTTTTAATCACAACTCTCAAAACTTTGTCCACCATTCTAGATGACCGAACCCCCACTTTTGATGTGAGAGAACCGGTGGATAACCATCCATTTATGGAAGGCTTCATCAGGTCTCGCACTCTGTTTATTCCATTACAGGTGAAGCAATGCATAAATGACCTGGAGGTTGAAATTTCAGGGAATAAAGGATTCAGGACCAATGGCTCATGCATATATTTTTTTGCATCGTATGACACCTCTAATCGTTGTATTCCAAGGACTTGCCAGGCATTCAGAAGGCTCTGATGAAACTCGGGGAGCAGAGTCGTGTTGACATGCTGCAGGTCCATGAGGAAGAGCTCTCGGTCATACTTCAACCCATCTGCTTCCTGCAGCCAAGCGTTTGTGAGAGGCCGCCACGGGACACACTCACCATACAAGAAACGCTTTATCGTCAACATGCGGAAAGCCATTATCCGACTCGGAACATGTATCAAGCTTTGGCCACCTGCATTTCGGGGTCTGCACACCGTGTCTGGTCCAAGCCAATGGTGGCCTCCCCAGAAAAACTGAGTTAGAACCCTCTGAATGCCTGTGACCAAGTATCTCGGAGGTTGGAGGGGGATAACTTTATGCCAAATAAAAGGAACCACCAGGTTATTTATTATTGTCACCCTTGCCTTAAGCGATAGAAGGTGGTGCAACCGTTTCCATCTAGCCAGTTTCTGCTTAATTATTTCCAAGAAACCCTCCCAATTTTTTGGTTCATATGCTTGGACTCCGAGAAATAACCCTAAATATTTAAACCCCTCTTTGTTCCACTGCATTCCTCCTGGTAACACAGGCAGAGCTGAGGAAGGTGGACTGGGGCCCACCCATAAGGCAACACTTTTGTTCCAATTTACTTTTGCCGTGGAGGCGAGCTCAAACTGGGACAGACATCGAAAGACCTCACCCACATCATTTTGGCTGGAAACAGCAACACAAATGTCATCCGCATAAGCTGAAGTAACCATTTTGTGGTTTTTTGTTAAGGAGACTCCTTCCACTGAGTTTCGGAGCAAAGCTAGTAAAGGTTCGACCGAGAGACTGTATAGCATTCCTGAAAGCGGGCAGCCCTGACGGATGCCTCGCTGAAAGGGAAAAGGGCAACATAAGCTGTTGTTTACCTTCAACAGACAGGATGCATTTTCATACAACAACTTAACATAGGAAACAAAATTTTGTCCAAAACCAGCTCTCCTTAGTACAGCAAACAAAAAAGAATGGTCAACACTGTCAAAAGCTTTTTCTTGATCTAAAAGAACCAAACCAAAACCATGACATGTAGTACGACCGAGACTGATCAAGTCTCTCACCAAAAAAATGTTATCGTAAATAGAACGCTCAGGAACACAATAAGACTGATCAATATCAATCAAAAGGGGGATGACTTCCTTTAGACGTATCGCGAGCGCCTTCGACAATATTTTATAGTCCGTATTTAGGAGTGACACAGGCCGCCAATTTGTGACGTCTTGCAAGTTCCCTTTTTTTGGAAGGAGACACAAAACTGACCTCCGGCAACTTAGTGGCAATTCACCTTGTTCAAGGCTATCATGAAAGATGTCAAGTAGAGTAGGGCCTAGGATGTCCGAAAAGGCCTTGTAAAATTCAACTGGGAGGCCGTCAAGTCCAGGGGCTTTCCCATCTTGAATTCCTTTAAGAGCAACAGTAAGTTCTCCGAGAGAGATGCCAGGCTCCAGTTGTTGTTGCTGGTCTTCAGACAGAGATGGGAGCAGTTCAAACATCCCGTTTCTGTTTTCCTGGTTCACAGTTCTCAAGGCAAACAGCTTTGAATAAAAGTTTCGTAATTCATCCTTGATGTCACTTTGAGAAGACAGAAGCGCACCGGCAGAAGAGCGCAAAGCGTGAAATTGTTGAGGGATCTTGGCTGTCTTTTCCAAGTTGAAAATTCTTTGTTTGGTTTGTCAAGTTGGATATTGTCCATTCGCAGTCGGACGAAAGCACCAGATGCACGCTCTCTCACCATTTCAGCCAGTAGTGTTCTTTTCTCTGACAACTCCTGGACATTTTCGTTGGACATTCCAGATTTCTGCTCACAATAAAGTATATCGTTTTTTAAGGCAGTTATCACACCGAGTGTGTTACAGGTATTATAACGACAGTATTGCTGGCAAAAACACTTAATTTGGGATTTTGTGCAATCCCACCATTGCCTTAAATTTAGGTAGGAAAACTTTTGCATTTCACATTCCTTCCATACCATTCTGAATGCTTCTTTGAAATGCTCACTTTGTAAAAGTTTGACATTGAAAGTCCAATATGCACTTCTACACACGTGATGAGGTAAGCCACATACAACAACAACCATGTGATGATCAGAAAAACCAGATGGCCTTATATATGAATTCTTGACAAGATTTACCTTATCATGGTTAACATAAAATCTATCCAAACGAGCCATTGTCAAAAGATTTCTTGCGGCACAAACCCACGTGTACTGCCGGATGTTAGGGTTCTGTACCCGCCACACATCCACAAGTTGAAATTTTTTAATGAGCTGTGCCAAAGGCCTTGCACTCGGTGGATGAGGCTCAGGAGTGTTTCTATCAAGTTGTGGGTTGAGGGTACAGTTGTAGTCTCCCCCCAAGCAAACCAACATGGACAGGTCAATAGTGCTTAAAAAACCTGCTAACTTGTGAAGAAAAGCACTTCTTGCAGAGTTAGCACTAGGGCAGTATACATTAGTCGTGCAAATCTTTTGGTTACCGCTGACAAACTCCACAGATAGTAAATGGCCCTTGCAAATTTCTCTACATCTGATCTCCAATGGCTGGAGTCTAGGATGTAAGACTACTGCAACACCAGCCTTGGCATCAACGAAAGCACTGGAGAAAAAGTGACAACCTTTAAAGATATTACGCCACTCAACCTCAGAAGACTGATTTGCATGCGTCTCTTGTAACATCAGCACATCAATTTTTTCATTCTGAAACATTTGAAACACCTGGAGGCGACGCACACAACTGCGACCACCGTTGATGTTTAAGGATGCTACTTTTATCTCCACTCTGTTAACTATTCATAAAGTTCCTTGCCCGCTCGAGTTACACATTTTCTTAGCCTCTGGAATTGAGGTTCTGACATGTTAACCTGATGAGGTTCACGAATCATGTTCTTTGCAGTCAAAATAAAATCATGCAGATTCGGAAAGTAGTCTTTGATTTTTACATGTCTTTTCCTGAACGTTTCTTCAAGGAACTTGATAACATTTTCTTGAGAAACCGTGGTGATGGTATTGTCATCACCCGCCTTGCTCTCTTGAGCACTTAAAGCACTAAAGAGTGGAGTGGAAGAGGTTTCATCAGAATCAAGTGCTTCGTCTTGATCTGAATCTTTTCCTCCTATTTGCTGAACACTTAGTTTTGGAAACAGCAATTCTACAGGGTCAAGGACCTCCACACTCTTTGCAGACCCTTCCAGATTTACCATATCCCCAGTGGCTATAAGTATGTCCCCCAGCTCATCATCCCTTTCATTTTTATCTGTCAGGGAAGGGTTAACGTTATCCTCACAGTCGTAAGGACTTTCCCCTTTATCTATTTTTTCCTCACTAGCAGATCCAGCTGCTAACTTGTCTGAGCGAGTTTGGTTATCAGGACAAGGACTTACCACATCCTGAGAGGATCGACTATTTTCCGGGTCATACTCAATCTCAGCAAGTGGTGCAAGCGAATCTTCCTCACGTACATACACTTCCGGTACCATCTCCATTACCGCGAAGGAGTTTCCGGCGTAGGCCTCACCCTGGAGGTCCTGCGAGCCTGACACGATCTGAATCTTATTTTGATTTTCTTCGGAATCACAGGATTCATCACTTGAACGCTTCTGACCTTTTTTCCTGGTGTCCGCTACCGATACTTCCATGATATCGTCCGCACTGTCGTGTACAGTGGACGAAATGGGAGAGGGTTCAACCACTTTCATTCCCACCTTAAATGGAGGAGCGGGGTTAGTCACCTCACGTTCTAGATCTATCACTTCTCCCCCCACCCCCCCGGTCGGGGTGGTCGGGTCTGGCGCTTCGCTCACCGCAGTCGGTGCGATGGGTGGATTAACCGCGCGATCCGCCTCCTCCCCTTCAGTGTGCGGTGAAGAGGAGTCACTCCTCACCAATCCTCCACGTTCCTCCAGTGTAACCGCATTGGGACAGGCACTCCTCACATGCCCGTAAGCCCCACACTCGAAACACGTCATAGCCTCCGAGGAGGCATACATTTTGTATTCAAAGCCGTTGATTTTCACACTCAACACGACATTGAGCGTTTTTACATTTGCAGGCAGTATCATGTACACCACTCTCTTGAAGGACATGACATGTTTGAATCGATCGCAAACATTTCGCATCGGCACCATCGAAATCCTCGATACGACCTTACCGAACTTGTTTAATTGTTCACGTAAATCCTCATTTCTAATAAATGGCGGGATATTACTGATGTTAATCTTTACCGTCGGGGCTTGTAAAGCGAACACAGAGAGGAACGTGTTTGGTTCAATGAACAAGCCTTGTTCGACTACACTCGCTACCATGTGCTCCTCGGACAAAAAAACGACAAATTTCTAATTCATACGAGAGGCAGCGCGAATACTGTGTGCACCAACGATGTTTCCAATGGCGGAAAGCACATCGTTAATTTCCACCTCGTTGGGAGGAACACAAGCTAGCCCGTGTTTATGAGTTAGCGATTCGTACGTATCAATGCGGAAACGTTCGCCCGCCATTCTAACTCGACCAAATAAAAGTTCGTAGCCAAGAACCGAGAGAACCCAATGTTTGTCGAACACCAACAAACAGATCAAATCCCCCCCCCCCCCCCCCCTTGTCCGGACCGGACAAGAAGGTATCAAACCTAAATAATCGAGCTAAAGTAAATAAAAAACGTGCGTTCTAAGCACAAAAATGGCTTACAAAGCGCCGTCAAAGCCAGTAGGCCGCAGCCAACAAGGGCCCGCTCTCAATCCTCTCTCTCTCGAAGACAAGGGTGCAGAACGGATGAAAACACAATGCCGAAGCACACAGGATGGAGAAGGAGAGGGGCAGGGGAAAAACGCAACGGCCTCACCAAAGGAGAGAGAGGAGAGAGAGGAGGGAGAGAGAGGAGAGAGAGGAGACTTTTTTGACTTTTTAGTCCTTTTATTACAAAAATATAAAAGTAACAATATACACGTTTTGCAATAAAATCAATAATGCCAACAAAAAGAAGAAAAGAAAAAGAAGAAGAAGCACCCAATGATCATCAAATAAAAAACAATCAGTATCTCACAACAGTATTCTAAATTCATTTTCTTTAACCTCACAAAACCCACCAACACACCAAGTATCAACAAAGTTATGAATATTTCCAGCCTCGTTGGACAGGGTAAATTCCAGTTTCAATCTTGCTGAGATTAATGCATTCAAACACAACATGATATTGCAGTGCTCTATCGGTTTGCCAGATAGTTTGTCTTTTCTTGTTAAATAAACAGCAAGTTTCGCAGTTGCTGTTAGGAAACTAAACAGTTTAGATGCAGGATTCTGTTTAGGGGCAAAACCAAAGACGAAACTTCTCAAAGAAAAAGTAACATGCATTTCATGTGCAATGTAATTCAACCAATGAAACAAAGGAAATAATCGGATACAGTCTATGAATGCGTGAAACAAGTCCTCATTGACTGTACAGAAGGGACAACAAACAGATACAGGAGAAAAATGTCTAATAAACGTGTTGGAGGGAACAATCCAGTGGGCCAAACGCCACTGGAGATCACCTGTTCTTTTGGATGTGGGCTCACTATACATGGCTTCCCAGATAGGTTCGGAGGGGGGTCCTCCGGGTAACAATCCTTTCCATCGGGTAACTCCATTTAACGAAGGGTTCCCATTTAACAGCTTGAGGCACATCTTGTAGATGCCCTTGCTGTCCATTGTCTGGAAAAGCTTTGACCCATCGCTAACAGGGGGCAAATCGTTTTGAATGGGTTCAACAATTAATTTAGGCACTGTCGGCTCATTTAGATCTTCTTCTGTACCTCGAGTCCAAGTTAGGCCAAGTTGCCGTCCCAACTGAATCACTTTCCTCAAAATTTTTGCAATCATCCTATGGGACCAAATCCCTGTCAGGTCGGCGATTTCACTTACGGATTTCCAACCATACCCTGAGTCATGTCGGAGATGCCGCACCTTCACAATACCAGCTGCTATAAAGTGTTGGCAAAAATCTCGACTCTTTGGAATGTCGGGAAAGAGAGGGTTATGGAACAAAGGCTCGTGTGCCAGCATTTTCGTTACATATGTGTCCGCCTGACGACTCACAGAAAGGCTCTGCCAGGCATTTAAGAGGCTTTGGTAAAAAGCAGGGAGAACCGATATGTCGACATGCTGGAGGTTCATTTGAAAGAGTTCAAACCCGTACCCGAGCCTACCCGCTCGCTGCAGTACAAGGCGTGCAGGGAGCCGGCCTGGCAGATGTTCCATGTAGAGGAGACGTTGAATGGACCGCAGCCGGAAGGCCATTAGGCGGGCTTTGATGTCGACGAGGTTGTGGCCACCCTCAGCCGAGGGGCGACATATCACATCGGGTCGTAGCCAGTGGTAGCCTCCCCAGAAGAAGTCCACCAGTTTGCCCTGGAGTGCTTTGAGTAGGGCCTCCGGCGGTTGCAGGCAGATGAACCTATGCCACAACATTGTGGCAACTAAGTTGTTGATCACTAGCACACGGCCCTTGAAGGACAAATGAGGTAAAACCCTTTTCCATCGGTTCAATCTTTCTCCCACTTGCTCAATTACCCCGTCCCAATTTCTTTGAGCATACTGTGGGGAACCAAGGAATATGCCCAAGTACTTAATTCCCTCACTTCCCCACAGCAACCCTGCGGGGAGGGATGGGGGCGGCTGTGGTACAGGCTGAAGAAGGTTGCGATAAAGGGAGGGTATCCATAACGTCTTGCTCTTGTTCCAATTGATTTTTAAAGAGGAGGCAGCGTGAAACTTTGACAGGCACTCAACAACGATATCAATATCATCTTTATCTTTTACAAAGATGCAGACGTCATCCGCATAAGCACATAGGGTTAGCGGTGCACTCATGGGAGAGAGTGCTATTCCAGAAATCTTCTTTCTCAGTAGATTGAGAAGAGGCTCTAAAGAAAGAGCAAACAATAAGCCAGAGACTGGGCACCCTTGCCGGACCCCTCTCCGAACCTTGATGGGGGGAGCCAGCACATTATTAATCTTAATTAAACTAAATACATCCGTGTATAGCAAGGAAATGTAGGAACGAAAGTTTGCTCCGAGGCCGCATGCCTGTAACACATGATGCATAAACTTATGGTCGATACTGTCAAATGCCTTTTCAAGATCAAGCGACATCATTCCAAAGTCTTCTTTAACACGGTTACCATCAATGAGATCTCTGATTAAAGAAATATTATCATGGATGGATCTTCCAGGAACACAGTAACTCTGTTCTGGCAGTACTAGATCACCAATAACCTTTTTTAGTCGATTAGCTAGTACTTTTGAAAAAAGCTTGTAGTCCGTGCACAGCAGGGAGATCGGTCGCCAGTTCACCAAAAGTCGGGGATCTTCAGTTTTCGGGAGCAAGCACACTACGGCTCTTCTTAGACTCAGCGGCATTATACCAGTCTGTATAGAAGTGTCCAAAACATTCAGCAACTCAGGGCCTAAAAGGTCCCAAAATGTCAGAAAGAATTCGGGAGGTAGACCGTCAATACCCGGAGCTTTCCCTGAATCCATGGCAGCAAGAGCACAGGTTAGCTCAAGGAGGGTGATTGGTAGGTCAAGCTCCAACCGTTGAGCCTCAGTTAGGGAGGGGAGGTGAGAGGTTAAATCCATCATTGTATCATTACAAACAGTCTGCTCCTCAAAAAGTTTTGTAAAGAATTCAATAATGTTTATTCTAACATCATCCTCGTTGACAACAACGTTGCCTCTTGAGTCCAAAACAGAAGAGATTAGCCGTGATGGCTTGCTTAAGGATTCTAAGTGAAAGAAAGACTTGTTTGGGGTGTCTGATAACTTTACATTCTGTATTCTAAGTCTAATTAATGTTCCGGCTGCTTTCTCTTGAACTAACTCCCTTAAAAGAGCTTTCTTTACAAGCAATAACCGGTAATTGGCGTCATTGTTTTCATGAGCCAATTTATTCTCCAAATGTAGAATATCCAATTCCAACCGGGCCATTGTAATGTGCTTGTCGTTTGTGCTGTGTGATTGGAAACATTGACAAAAAACCCGAATTTGAGATTTCATGTTATCCCACCATATGCTGGATGAAGAAAAGGAAGATTTCTTTGCTACTAGACTTGCCCAGAAAACACGAAAGGCTTCCTTAAACATACCATCTTCTAGAAGTCTAACATTAAACTTCCAATAAGCGCTCCTACTTGCGGGTTGAGGAAAGGAAAGGTTTAGGGTTACCATATGATGGTCTGAAAACACGGAAGGAAAAATATTTGAAGAAACCGCAGTATTTTTAAAGGGTACGTTGATGTACCATCTGTCAAGTCTTGCCAAGGATACTCGACTATTGGCGCATCGACACCAGGTGTACTGGGATGTGCTTGGGTGGTGCAACCGCCAAACATCAACGAGGCCCATTGTGCTAAAAAAATTGGATAAGTGTACATGGGACTCAGGATGGGGTTCGGCAGAGTTTCTGTCAACCGATGGGTCGAAGGTGCAATTGAAATCACCTCCGACACACACACAATGATCAAAATCAACTGATCTTAAGTGATTTATCATTGAGGTGAAGAAGGACTTACGCTCTACGCTATCACTTGGCGCATACACATTAAAAATGGTGTAATGGAAGTTATGGCTTACTAGTTTGAGAGAGCTAAGCCGACCATTTATTACCTCCTGAAAATGGCATGACTCACACACGAGGCCTGGCTTCAGCAAGAAGCCGATTCCAGCAGATGAAGCTGATAAATTGCTGAAATAGCATTGGCTCTTAAAAAGTTGATGCCAGTTATGTTCCACATTTGGTGTGATGTGAGTTTCTTGAAGTAAGATCACATCCACCTTTTTCCGTTGAAATATGTTTTTTACTTGAACCTGGCGGAGGTGTCTAGCACCACCACCGTTAATATTTAAGGTTGCAAGTTTTATAGTTTTCATCCTGTATTGATGAAATCAGCCTGTGGCTGGGAACACTCTACACCTGCACGTGTGATGAATTTTCTTAACCTGTGGTATTGTGACTTATTCAGGTCAAATTGTTCAGGCGTTTTAATTATGGATTTTGCAGTGTGGATGAATGCAGCCAAATCGTCAAAATGGTCTTTAATGACTATGTTACGCTGTCTGTACGTTTCGGCTAGAAACGACACGATGTGTTGGGGGGGTATCTGTGACTGAGATGCTGATGACTGTGACAGCTCAGTCACTTCCACCTCGTCCTCAGACTCTGACAGGTCTGATAATGTCCCACCTGGATCTTGGGCCTTACTTGCAGCTCTCACGAGCTCCTCTGGAGGCATCTCCTGAGATTTCGTTGGGTACTCTGGTACACACCCACGAGCAGACTGGTGCTTACTTTCTTTATGTGTGCTTTGGCAAATGGCTGCAGATCTCTGCGTAGCCGGGGTTACGATTTCTGTTTGTGAGACAGAGCAATTTATTTGGTCACCAGTCCGCTCAGCTACTGGAGGGGGGACCGGTGGGGCTTCGCGTTCAGGCTCAAGAATGGCCGCATTGTTCGGATCAATGTCGGCTTTATTCTCAGAGCTTGGGAAATCAGTAACATCTTCTTTACCACTTTGGCGTTCGATATTTTCGTTTGCTGTAAACGTTTTGCCCTCTTTTGCAGAGACAGTGTCTCTGCCCAAGACAGCCTTCTTTATCGCACCATCGGGGCTATTTGTTAGTGGTGCTTTCCGTTTTTTGGTCAGTATGACAAGTTCTTCATTCATGGGTTCGTCAGCAGTACTAGCATCACCAAGTGCCATCTCACTGGGTTTGGGTAGCACCGGGTCGTCGGGAAGCACGGTCGGGGCGTCGGGAAGCACAGTCGTGGCGTCGGGAAGCACAGTCGGGGCTTCAGGCAGCACGGTTGGGGCTTCGGGTAGCACGGTTGGGGCTTCAGGTAGCACGGTTGGGGCTTCGGGAAGCGTAGTCGGGACCTCGGGAAGCACAGTTGGGACATTAGGAAGCACAGTCGGGGCGTCGGGAAGCACGGTCGGGGCTTCAGGTAGCACGGTTTGAGAGCCAGGAAGCACGGTTTGAGCGTCGGGGAGCACGGTTTGAGCGTCGGGGAGCACGGTTTGAGCGTCGGGGAGCACGGTTTGAGCGTCGGGGAGCACGGTCGAGGCGTGAGGAAGCACGGTCGAGGCGTGAGGAAGCACGGTCGAGGCGTGAGGAAGCACGGTCGAGGCATGAGGAAGCACGGTCGGGGCGTTTTCTTTTTTACAGCCCACATTGGTGTGTCCCAATTTGCCGCACTTCGTACAAGATGCTTTGGGACAAAACCTTTTAACGTGTCCGAAGGCTCCACAAAGGAAGCACGTTAAGGTGCCTGACGAAGCGTACATTTGATATTGACGATCATTTACCGAAATTTTAAACGAGATGTTTAGTCCTGTATCGTCGCCGCGATCAGGAAGCACCATGAATACTTGTCTCCGGAAACTCATAACATGTTTCATTCGTTCATCCCGACATCCCAGGGGAATCATCGAGATTCGGGAAACAACAGTTCCATACCGGGTCAGAACAGCCATTAACTTATCATCTGTGATAAACGGAGCGACATTTGAAATAATAACTTTAATCGCCGGTGTGTCCATCGGGGAAACCATGACGAACTGCCCACCTTTCAATGACAGACCGGTACTAACAACATCATGCACGAACTTCTCGTCCGACACGAAAACAACAAACTTTTGGTTCATCCGCGACGCGGCGCGGACATTTTCATCGCCGATAACATTCCCTATAGCTAGGATAATGTCCTCGGTAGGAACACCTTCGGGAGGGACACACACGAAAGCATGCTTCCTTGTTAGGGTTTCAAACCCTTCCTGCCGTGCACGAACACTCGCCATAACGGCGATGTCTCACCTTTCCACCTTGACCAGGCGGAAAGGACACAAAATAAATAAAGTCGAAATGAAATAATGAATAATAAAGTTCACACGACGCGAGTAAGGTAAACAGCACCGACGGAGCAGGTAAACTGAACCGAACGGGTCTGCTCTCACCTTTGGGCTCTTCTCTCACTCTCTCTGTCTCAAGGGAGGGAAAGGGGCACAGGTGGTAAAGAAGGACACGACAAAGGCGCGATAGGAAAGGAAGGAATGGGGGGGGGGGCAACACAACACAAGCACGGAGCTACAGCACACGAACACCAGTGCACGCCATCTTGCCACGCCCAACACACAAACGGCCAGCAGGGGGCGCGCGAGAGAGAGAGAGAGAGAGAGAGAGAGAGAGAGACTTTGACTTTTGTGTCCTTTTATTATAAACAATGTAAAGCCATTTCACAAGCAGTTGTAAAAAAAACACATTTCACAAAGCAGTTGTAAAAAAAAAACACAGCAACCAGTTTAAAGAAATTGCATAAGGATCATGAAGACACCACAAAAAGAGCAAAGGGTATTTAAAAGAAACCAGCAAATATACAAAAAAATATATATTTTACAAACCAAAGGGGAAGACACAAACAAAACCACAACCAATTTTAAAGGAAATGCTCATGCAAGAGCTATAAATACATCAAGAGCAAATTAAGCGAAAAACTAAGAGAGAGAGAGAGAAATGTATTCAAGGACACAGGAAGAAACATATATGCAAGCAATCAGTTCCAAAGAAAAAAAAGTCAAATCAATCAGGAATTATAAAGTAATTACCACTTTTGAATCATCGACTGAGCACAGAACATTGCCAATACACCACTTTCTCTCAAAAAGTTGGACGTTTCCATTACTGACAAAGAAATCAAATTCTAGCTTGAGTCGTGTTGAGACAAACCCTTTAAAAATAGAAATAGCATCAGAGCCATAGCCGTTATCTATTTTAATTTTCCGAGATTTATATATCGCATATTTTGCAACAGCAACCAAAAAATTGAGAAGAACACCCACATCTCTACATGTGGGCCTGAAAGACACACCAAATATAAACATATGCATATTGAAAGGGAAGGACAATTGGTGAAAAAGATATTCAAGGAACAAGAAAAGCGATGTCAGTCTACGACACTGTACATAAGCATGAAACAAATCCTCCTTCTGGTCACAGAAAGGACAAGTTTCCGGCAGTGAGCTGTTAATACGGTGGACAAAAATATTGGAGGGAAGCGCCCAGTGTGCTAACCTCCATTGTATGTCCGCTAACACACCATGTATTGGTAAGGTGTACATGTGAGGCCAAAGGGGGGTAGAGGGAGACCCCAACCCTAACCGCTCTGACCACAAAGCTACTCGTGTTCTCCCAGAGAGGGGTACATTCTTATTTTGTCGAGAGAGATCACGGATTCCAATCTTAGTTACAAGATGAAAAGGGGGGGTATGTTCAATCTCCGGCTGAAGAGAAGACAAAAGGAGCACTTTGATTTCAGGGAAACCTAACCGAAAGTCCTCAATGTTACCAACACCTTCCCAGCCGATGTTTAGCTGTCTAAATTTTCTAATGACTATACGTACAACTTGGTCTACAAGTCGGACAGACCGAGATCCAACTGAGGTTGCCACCAAACCAGCAGGTTTCCACTTAACTCCAGATGAATCTCTCAGATCACATACTTTGTTAATCCCTCCTTGGATAAATTTTTTAATCAGGGCATGGCTATGAGGGATACCAGGAAAAAAGTTATTGAAGAAAAGGGGTTCTTGAAGGAACATTCGACAATTATAGCCCTCAAGGAAGCGGTGGACGTCAAACCTTTTCCAAGTGTCCAATAAACTCTGATAGAATCTCGGAAGAGAGGCAAAATTTATATGCTCGAGGTCTATCAAAAGAAGCTGCCGATCATATCTCAGTCTACCAGCCTGTTGTAACAGAAAAAATGCAAAGGGCCGCCAGGGCAGCTGTTCAGCGAACAGTAGGCTCTGCAGAGACTGCAGCCGAAAGGCCACAACCCGACCAGAGATATCAACAATGCCCTGGCCACCTTCCTTCCGGGGGTAGTACAATATCTCAGGCCTCAGCCAATGGTAGCCACTCCAAAAGAAGTTTACTAGCATTCGCTGAGTAGCCATAATTAGTTGGTTTGATGGCTGTAAAGCAATAATTCTGTGCCATAATTTTGTTGCAACCAGATTGTTTATGACAAGGGTACGGCCTCGATAGGAGATGGACCTCAGCAGTCCTTCCCATGCTTTCAATCTGTGCATAATTTGCTCCAACACTCCTTCCCAATTTTTCATTTCTGTTTCACGATTACCGATATGCACTCCAAGATATTTAACCCCGTCCGTTCTCCAGACCAGGTTGTGTGGGAGTGAGGGTGGTGATACACAAGAGAGATTGCCTTTGCCACACCATAATGCTGTACTTTTATTCCAATTGATCCCACTTTGGAATTGGAATTGACGATTCCAATTGTACGAGAGGCTGCAGAGAAATCTCGCATACAACGTTGTAAAGCAGAGACATCATTGGAGCTTCTAATCAAAACACAGACATCATCAGCATAAGCCGTCTGCACAAATTCTGCTCCTTCTATACTTCTCATTCCCTGAGGTATTTGCTGTCTAATAGACCGAAGGAGTGGTTCAAGGGCGACTATATATAAAAGCCCAGAGAGGGGGCAACCTTGGCGAATACCCCGTTGGAAAGGAAAGGGAGAGCATAACCTATTGTTGATCTTCATCATACATTGAGTATTAGTATACAGGAGTTTCACATAAGAGGTGAAAGTTTCACCAAACCCCATTCCTTTCAGGACAGAAAAAAGGTACTTGTGGTCAACACGATCGAAGGCCTTAGTTTGATCAAGAAACAGCAACCCAAAATCGTCACGCAGGAACTTATTGCATGAAATAATATCTCTTACCAAAAAAATATTATCATAAATAGATTTTCCAGGCACACAGTAGGTCTGGTCCGGGTGTATAACTGAACTGATCACAGTCTTCATACGATTAGCAAGTACTTTAGAGAAAATCTTGTAATCAACACACAATAAGGAGACAGGTCGCCAGTTATCAACCAGTTGAAGATTCCCAGCTTTTGGTAGCAAACAAACGACTGCTCGTCTACAAGACATTGGAAGTTCTCCGACACGTATGCTTTCATCGAGTACATCGAGTAAGTCAGGTCCCACAAGGGCCCAGAAGGTCTTGTAGAATTCTGTGGGCAGGCCATCTATTCCAGAAGCTTTCCCATCTTTCAGGCTCCGCACAGCTGCTTCAAGTTCATCAGCCGAAATTGGGGAATCGAGCATGCATCGCTCATCCTCCTCGACACTCGGAAGCCCAGCAGTTAACTCTCGTATCACCTCATTGTCCACGTTCTGAGGAGAATACAAGTTAGAATAGAACCCTTTCAGAGTACACCTGATCGCCTGCTGATAGGTCACCAGCGACCCATTGGGAGTGAGTAAAGTATGAATTTGTTGTGACCTTTTGAGGGAAGACTCTAACTTAAAGAATTTTTTGTTTGGCATGTCCAGAGTTAAATAGCTCATTCGCATTCGGACCAAGGCACCCATCGCCCGTTGCCGTACCGCTTCCTCCAGCACTGCTTTCTTTGCCCATATTAGTTGGTCACATGCACCTCTCCCAACCTCGTCAACATTCTGTTCTTGCGATATAATTTCAGATTTTAACTGATCGATTGATATTGATTGGATTTTGGTGGTGTATGCACTATATTGTTGACAGAAATTCTTAATTTGGGATTTTGCAATGTCCCACCACAGCCGGAAACTATCATACTCAGGTCTGGAGGAGCGAATTTTCTCCCACACGACGTGAAAGGCCTCATTAAATTCCTTGTCATGTAAGAGACGAGTATTCAAAGACCAGTAAGCACTACCACCGGGTGGAAAGGGTAACTTAAAGGACATTGAGATTAAACTGTGGTCTGTGAATCCAGTTGGTAAAATTTTGGAGACAGACACCACATTCAACATTGGCTTGTTCACATAGAATCTGTCCAGCCTTGCCATTGACATAATACCATCATTGCATCTACACCATGTATAACAGCGTGAGAGTGGGTGTTGTGATCTCCACACATCCTTAAACCGAAAGATGTTGATGGTGTCCTCTAGAGCTTTCGTAGAGGCAACATGAGGCTCATGACCATTCCTATCAATTGACGGACAAATTGTGCAATTAAAATCTCCCGCGATACAGATAAAGGCTGTTGGGTCCAGAGTTTTTACAAAATCCCGCAGAGTGGAAAAGAAAATTTTCCTCTCCATTGGGTCACACGGTGCATAAACTTCACTACGATAATCTTTTGGGTATTATAAAGAAAATCTACGGAGATCAAATGCCCTTTATAGATTTCTTTAAATGAAACCTGTTGAGCACAAATCTTGTGACTTAGGCAAATGGCAACACCGGCCCGAGGTGTAGGGAACCCACTTAGCCACCATTGCCCTTTAAAAAGTTTCCCCCAATCGGCTACTTGAGCACTAGTAGCGTGGGTCTCTTGTAAGAGAATAATGTCAGCCTTTTCTTTTCCAACCGCTTGAATGGTTTGCACCCTCCGTAAGGGGGCACGACCCCCATTTATATTTAAGGATACAACATTTAGTTCCATGGTTGATTCTTCTAGGGGGTGAAGTCCTCTTCCTCAATTAATTCCTTGTTTGCCTTCGTGATGGATTTCCTCAGCCGCTGAAATTCAGGTTCGGAGATTTCCACATGCTCACTCCTTTGCAGCAAAGGTTTTGCGGCTGCAAGGAAGGCCTGGATATTAGGAAAATGATCCTTAATTCGTACATGCCTTTGTCTGAAAGTTTCCTTCAAAAATCTGACAATATTTTCTTTTGAGATCTCCAAAGGCTGCTCTTCCTCCTGAGGGGGGGGGGGGGGCCCTGTCAACCATTGCCCCTGGTTCCTCATGGCCGATCAGTGTCTCTGTAGTTAGAATTCTCTCCGTGACGCTAGTAACGAGTTCCTCCTGAACCTGTACAGAAACACCTGTTCCATCCCCATCTACCTTAGGTTCTTCATCCTCTTCATCCTCATGCATCATTGCAATGGGGGGGGAGGAGTCGTTATTAGTAGTAATGGGTATTTTGCATTCCCCATTAGAATTGATATGGTCATCAGTAGGCTGTTCGGTTTCGCAGGTTGATTTACAACCTTCAGGAAAAAGTTCCCCTTCATCCTGAGCAGGTGGTATCATGTCAGCCATAGTTTCACCACCTTGCTGATCTTCATGTGAAGGACTGTCTGAATCGTTTAAACTGCTTCCTGTCTGCACCACCAACACTTTAACACCTTTGTCCTCATTCCTCGCACTTACAAGTGACCGTTTCAAATTTTTCCGAGACGCCGCATCTACAATCTGCTGCTCCTCACAAAACATTCCCTCTACAGGTAGAGGCTTCTCCCTTACATTTGCTGACTCATCGTTTGCACGATGGCCAGCTGTACTGGATGACTCATCGCTTACACGAAGCACATCCGTATGGGTCTCATCAGCACCACTCTTAGCCGTACCTTGATGGTCCGATGTAGATTCCCGCACTGAAGGCGAAACATCTATAGAATCATCCGTAGTGGTCACGGGGGGAGGTGGTCCGGCTGCTGTGGCATACGTTTTCTCCCCATCAGGACAATACTGCCGAGTGTGTCCATGTACACCACAGCCGTAACAAATCAACCTCTCCGTTGCCGCAAAAATCCTGTGCTCACGTTTTGACGACTTAAAAACGAGAGAGACATTCAATTGCGTCAAACCATCCTTCAAAACAACATAACAAAACCGTCTAAACGTTTCGATATGCTTAAGCTTCCCGTCTGTGGTGCGAATGGAGGCTTGGATAATTCTCGACACCACAGTACCGTACTGACCGAGCTTCTGAAGAATTTCCTCATTAGACAGCGTCGGTAGAACGTTTGATAGTATTACCTTCGAGGCCGGAGTGTTCCATGGCAAAACCGGCACAAACTGGTCATTGCCCAAGGTGAGGCCGTTCTGCACGACGATACGCGCGAAACGGACACGTGAAACGAAAACAACCACCTTGTGGTGCATTCGGGACGCTGCCCGTATATATGTTCTCACAACCGATCAATTCTCCGATTGTGAGGAGCGTCTCTTCCAGCGAGACATCTTCCGGTGGGACAAAACACATGCCGTGTTCATTTGTTAACCCCTCATCGGCGTCACGACCGGCATTACTTCGACTATTCTTGCTAGCCATTTGAAGTAACTAAACGAAAAAAAAAAATAACCAATAAATGGTACAAAGGTTTATAAAGCCTAAATAAATGCAAAAAAATAAACAACAACAACAATAACTGGGAAATAAATAAATAAATCCCGTTAACCACCTAAAGCAGATAACTTTAACCGCGCTGTCTCTCCCTCTCTCGCTCAGTAGACAAGACGATAGAAAGGGACACCGACACTCGGACAGCAGAAAGGACCAAAAGGTAGGAAGAAAGGAAAAAGCAACACGAGACACAGCACGTACCGCCAGTGACTGAGCAACAGGAGAGAGGGAGAGAGAGGGAGAGGGAGAGAGAGAGAGAGAGAGAGAGAGAGAGAGAGAGAGAGAGAGAGGGAGAGAGAGGGAGAGAGAGGGAGAGAGAGGAAGAGAGAGGGAGACAGAGGGAGAGAGAGGGAGAGAGAGGGAGAGGGAGAGAGAGAGAGAGAGAGAGACTTTTGTATCCTTTTATTATAAAAGTATAAAACCACTCCACAAAGCAGTGTTAAATCAAGCAACGAGTTCAAAGAAACATTGTATAAGGATGATAAACACACCAAAGAAGAACAAAGGATATTCAAAAGAACCAGCAAGTATAAAAATTTTACCAACCAAAGGTGAGGACACAAACAGAAACCACAACCAATTTTAAAGGAAATGCTCACGCAAGAGCTATGAGCACATCAAGAGCAAATTAAGCGTTTGATTGAATTAAGTGAAAAATTGGGAAAGGGAAAGAGAGGGGGGGGAGAGAGAGAAGGGGAGAGAGAGGGGGGGAGAGAGGGAGGGAGAGAGAGAGGGAGAGAGAGAGGGAGAGAGAGAGAGAGAGACTTTTTAATTTATTTATTGGTGATCCCAATGCGATCCAAATGGACAGACCAGGAGATAAACCTCGCACAACCAGCAGCCGGGAGCGACAGAGCATCCGTGTCCTTCCCAACCGTGTTCCTTTCTGAACGCACCATGTAACATGTCACCATGTTCACTGCTGGAGGAGTGTTTGTGAACGCATCACATCACAACACTTTTCCGATATATTTTCCTTGATGAACTTGGGGACTTGTGAGCCACTCCAGAGGTGTTGGAAAAAGGCCGATCGTAATGGGCAGGTGCTCCATCTTGGAGGTGCTCCATCTTGGAGGTACGCCATCTTGCAGGCACGCAATGTTGCAGGTTATCCATCTTGCAGGTCATCCATCTTGCAGGTGCCCCATCTTGTAGGTTCTCCATCTTACAGGTGCTCCATCTGTATGACGCTTTGGAGTTGCAAGCTTTCTGGGGCTACAGCGGTGATCCGTTCACTCATTTACCCCCGGGTCGAGCTGTAACCCCCCCCCCCCCCACAAGTTTGGAGAGAGAGAGAGGGAGAGAGAGAGAGAGAGAGAGAGAGGGAGAGAGAGGGAGAGAGAGAGAGAGAAACATTCGACATTTGTCCCCGTTTGTTGCCAGGAAAACATTGTTCACAGTGAAAACCCAAAAAACAATTCAAGGCGATGGCTGTACAAGTTTAAAATGGGAGACAAGATAAATCATAAATTCATTGTAAGAGAACCATCAGCCAGTTGACATAAGGATGCCTTGATACACCACCGTTGTGAGAACACTGTGCAATCATTCGATTGAAACTCAAGATTTACACGCGATGTGACGAAGGCTTTAAAAAGGTGAACAACATCATCAACAGAATTACAGGCATTTTGCATCCTGTGTTTTCTCGACAAGTATATGGCAAGTTTTGCTTCAGAAGACAAATAGTTGACTAAAAGGCACTCATCTTTACACAGGCGGGAAGTGGTGAAACCGAAGATAAAAACACAATGCGTAAAAATTAGGCCAAGCCCCTGGACCACACGCGATAAAACTGTAAAAAGGGGTGCCAACCTAGGACAATCAACAAAAATGTGAGAAATGGTTTCCGTCGCAGAAATGGTTTCCGTCGCACCGCAAAACGGACTTAATTCCGTGTTATCGGAACATATGCGATGCGATAAAACATTTGATGGTAAAATGTAGTGCGCCAGCCGCCATTGTAAGTCCCCAGAGCACTTGGCGATGGGGGCCTTGTACATAGTAAGCCAATTGATGGTGGTGGAAGGAGTAGTCCGGAACATTCTCCCCCAGTGCGCTTGCGGTTCTGCGGGTCTATCATGAACAAGGGTTAAAACACACAAAGCATAAACACAAGATTTCTCCATCAAATGAAAAGGGGTGAAGCCCTGAAAATGAAGTAGAAGTCTAGGAAAGAGAAATTCGGGTAAAGGAGAGAGAGAGAGAGAGAGAGAGAGAGAGAGAGAGAGAGAGAGAGAGAGAGAGAGAGAGAGAGAGAGAGAGAGAGAGAGAGAGAGAGAGAGAGAGAGAGAGAGAGAGAGAGAGAGAGAGAGAGAGAGAGAGAGAGAGAGAGAGAAAGAGAAAGAGAAAGAGAGAGAGAGAGAGAGAGAGAGAGAGATAAAGAGACTTTTGACTTTTGTGTTCTTTTATTATAAAAGTATAAAAAAACCTTTCACATAGTAGTTGTAAACAGAGCAACCAGTTTAAAGAAACATTTGCATAAGGATCATTACTACACAAAAAGGAGCAAAGGATATTTAAACGAAACCAGCAAGTACAAAAATATTTTACAAACAATTGCGAAAAAAACACAAACAATTTTAAGGACATGCTCACGCAAGAGCTATGAATACATCAAAAAGCAAAATTAAGCATTTCGTTCCTCACAGAACAAGTAACATTTTTAACACACCATCTCTCAGAAAATTCTTGTTCTTTTCCGTACTTGCTACAATACAGGTACTCAAGCTGTATCCGAGAACTAATCAGGACTTTCAAGGTCAACAAAATATTACAAAAAGAAAATTCACCACCTTCCACCTTCTTTTTCCTTGTTTTGTAGATTGCCATTTTGCCTTCAGCAACCAAAAAGTTCGCTAAAGCAGTTTCAGACTTATGCACAGCAGAAATAGGATAACCACAAATAAATTCAACAAAAGAAAAAGGAAGCCCCATTTTCAAAATATTGGCATGCAAGAACTTAAACAAAGGAACAAGTCTTCTGCACCCAACATATGCATGATAAATCGTTTCGCGACTTTCACAAAAGGGGCACACTTCAGAAATGTCATTTGAAAATTTGTGCAACAAAATGTTATGAGGAAGAATCCAATGCGCAAGTCTCCATTGCAGGTCGCCCGTACGCTTGGAGATTGGGGGTGCATATAGACTGCGCCACACAGGAGTAATAGGTGAAGGAGCTGACAGGTGCTCTCTCCACTGAACTCCAAAAGGGCCTTTTACAAAATCGGCAAAAAATAAAGCGCACACAACATTCATGCAACGCCCCTTTCTCAATGGAGCTAAGGGGTACAAATTTTCCATTAAAATTCAAAAGCAAAACAGGGAAAGCGTATTGGTCAAGCAAACCCACAGGCTCAAACAGGCTCCTGAACTCTACTCCAAGATTATTTGCTGCTCTTGAGATAGCAAAAAAAATCTGGCCAATAATCCTAATGGACCTGAAACCAGAGCTGGCAGAAATTTCGTGAGCAGACTTCCATCTTTCTCTTTGAAAGTCCAACAAATTATGGACAGAGAGAAGATCTGACCCCACAAAGTACTGGACAAAAGTCCTGGAAGAAGGAATGGCTGAGAAAAGGTGGTTGTAGAAGATTGGCTCGTTGAGGAATGTCGAGGTGGTAATGGAACCGGCCTCACGACGCAACGACAAGGCCTGCCAGGCCTTGATCACACTCTGCATGTACAGCGGAAGTGATGAGACATCGATCTTTGGGAGATCAAGCAAAAACAGTTCGCGACCATATCCCAGCCGACCTGCTTGCTTTAGCAAACACAAGGTTAAACTCTCCCAATGCATGGGGCTGTAAAGAAACTTCTTCACAAAAAGGAGGCGGAAAGTCATGAGCCTGCTGTTGACATCAACGAGCCCTTGACCCCCCTCATTACGTGGAAGGCTGAGCACGCCTGGTCGGAGCCAGTGTTTACCACCCCAGAAAAAATCAATTAAATGTTTCTGGATGGTTTTGATGAGCCATTTTGGTGGCTGTAAGACCATAAACCTGTGCCACAGGGTAGAAGTGACCAAGTTATTAATCACCAATGCTCTTCCATGGTAGGATAGATTGCAAAGAAGCCCTTTCCATTTTTGTAGCTTGGAATGCACTTTCTCAATTAATCCGTCCCAGTTTTTTTGAATGCGTCGGGAATCACCGAGGTGCACGCCCAAATGGTAAACGCCATCATTCTTCCAGGACAAATTTCCTGGCAGTGGCGGGAAAGCAAAACCTGAAGGTAGTCCAAAGAAGGTGGCACAACTCTTTGACCAGTTCACCTTGGCCGAACAAGCAAGACTATAATTATTGAGAGCTCTGATTAACTCGGATACATCATCTTGAGACTGTATTGCAGTGCAGATGTCGTCTGCATATGCTACAACTTTTATAGGGGGGGCATTAGGGGAAACGGAGAAACCCAAAAGTTTCTCGCGAAACCGAACTAAAAGAGGCTCAATGGCAAGAATATATAGGAGGCCAGACAAGGGACATCCCTGCCTTATACCCCTTGTAACAGAAAAGGGAGAAATCAGTTCATTATTGACTTTCACCAAACTATAAATATTGTGATATAATAACTGGATGCATGATATAAAGGTGGGACCAAACCCAAAACCCTTCAGAACAACAAATAAATATTTGTGATCTACACTATCAAAAGCATGTTCTAGGTCTATAAAGACGAGGCCTGTGCTCTTGCGTAGGCAGTCACACACGTCAGAAATGTCACGAACAGCACCAAGATTGTCATATATTGATCGTCCAGGCACGCAACAAGTTTGATCGGGGTGGACAAGCGAGTGGACGACGGATTTTAAGCGTGAGGCAAGGACTTTGGAGAATATTTTGTAGTCGGTGCACAGTAGGGAGACTGGACGCCAATTCCGAAGTAGCTGAGTGTCCCCTTTCTTTGGTAGCAAGGACACAACTGCTCGTCTGCAACTTAGGGGGAGCTCCCCAACTTGTAAACTTTCTTGGAGCACTTCCAAAAGCTCAGTTCCAATAATGTCCCAAAAAGCTTCATAGAATTCACGAGGAATGCCATCCAGTCCAGGAGATTTACCAGTTGGTACACCGAAAAGCGCGCACCTCAATTCCCCCAGGGTAATAGTGCTCTCCAGCGAGACTCGCTGCGATTCACACAACTTGGGCAATGGTTCAACAAAGGTATGTGCGACATCTAAATCAACTTCTTTAGCACACAAAAGAGAGGAAAAATAATCACTTACTAACCTTCTAATAGTTTTAGGTCGACTTACAATCCCACCATCTGGTGATTGCAATGATAGCATTTGCTGTTGTGCTTTATTCTTATTCTCCAAGGAGAAGAAATACTTAGAAGGAGAGTCAAGAAGTTTTAAGTTTTTCATTCTTAGCCGAACTAAAGCCCCTTGCGCCCGTTCTTTAACAAGGCGATGAAGCAGCTCCTTCTTGCTTACAAAATCTTTGTATTCTTTTGTGCTGCTACTCAACTTGGTAGGATTTGTTTGCAGTTCTAGAATCTCTTTTTCAAGTTTAGAAATCTTAAAAAGATTATCCCTCGAGTGATAGAGATTATATTGTTTACAAAAAATTTTGATATGGGTTTTTGCAATATCCCACCATTGCCTCCTGCTCTGGAAAGTGTTTTTCCTAGCATGGAGAGACTCCCAAAAATCTCTGAATGCATTACAAAAATGCGGTTCTTCAAGCAGTTCCACATTGAGGGCCCAGTAGGCACTCGTACGAGGGGCGGAGGGAAAAATCAATTTTAGAGAAACCAAATGATGATCCGAAAAACCAGAGGGAAAAATCGCCGTTGACGAAATCAAATTCCGAAACCCATTATCGATATAAAATTTATCTAACCGAGCAAAGGAAACTCTATTATTAGAGGCTTGGCACCATGAAAATTGCTTAACCCCAGGGTGCTGTAATCTCCACCCATCAACCAGGTGATATTTTACTAGTAGAGCCGCCAAATGTTTTGCACTCTCAGGGTGAGGTTCTATACCATTACGGTCCAAAGATGGCTCTAAGGTACAATTGAAATCACCAGCTAGGCAGACAAGACCACCAAAATCAATTTGGGCTAAGCAATTATCAAGAAGGGAAAAAAATTCTTTTCTTTGAGAAGGGTCACTTGGGACATAGGCATTCAACAATGTGATCTTATGGCCTCCATAAGAAAAAACAACAAAGGCCAAATGACCTCGCCTGACTTCATGAAATGCTATTTGGCTGGATGAGATTCCTGGTCGAAACCAGAAAGCGACTCCAGCTCTAGGACAATCAAATGAACTGAAAAACCAAGAACCTCTTATTGTATTCTGCCATTCGGCTGAACAGGTATCCCCACAACGTACATCTTGCAGAAAGGAGATGTCTACATGCCTTTGCTCCAATAATACCCGTAAATGTGTCTTCCGTATAGGGGCACGGCCCCCGTTTATGTTTATACTCGCAATAGATAAAACCATAACGAGTTTTAAGACTTTATCAAGTGGCAGATCATCGAAGTTCTTTCCTTGCTAGGGAAACAAATTTTTTCAGTCTGTATACCTGAGACTCGTTAGCACCATAGGCTGTCGGATCGCTTATGATGCGAGATGCAGTGACTTGGAACTTGTCCAATTGTGGGAAAAATTCAACAAGTTTTACCTTTTTCCGAAAAGTATTATGGAGGAATTTAATTACTTCGGTAGGAGAGGGGGCATCTAAGTCCTCGCAGTCCTGTGAATCCCCAGCTGCACCCCCTATCTCATTAGGATCCAAACTCGAACACGTGTCGTCCGAATCGCACGACTCCTGCTCGATAACGCGGTCCTTTACCTGTACAGGTGCCTCGGACACTGGCATTGGCTTAACGAAAATCAATTCGTCAGGTAACGGATCATTCTCCGCAACCTTAGTTACCTCTTCAGAGGTTTCTGGAGTACCAGGTACACCTATTGTTTGACTGCCATGCCTAAGCTCATCTTTTACTGATGTACAGTCTGCAGCAGGTTTACCTCCACTTGGAGCATCACCTGACAAGACGTGTTGCTGCTCCATAGCCTCCTCCTCACCAGGAGGAGGAGGACAGGACTCAGCACCGAGGAGGTTCGGACTACCCTCATTCCTATTGAGTGAGACCCTCTTCACAGCGACTGCTTCAGCATATGAAACAGGCTCGACTGTGCCTGGACCTTGGTGCCTTCGTTTTCCTCGTGTAACAACACAAAAGCCACTCGTATCCTCGGTTTGATTTTCAGCAGCTTCACCTGGCTCTGTGGGAGCCTCGTTACCTGGCACAGGTTCACTTTCCTTTTCAGACTCCCCCCTTGGCTGTTCGGGCACGCTACTGGGACATTCGTTTTTAACATGTCCGTGCTGACCACATTTAAAACATACCAAGGTCTGTGACGTAGCAAACACCCGGTATGTATAGTCGTCGTGTTTAATTTTCAGCATCACCTCCAAATTGCGAATTCCCGGCTTTAAAATAATAAATAATTGACGCCTGAAGGACAGGACATGTCTTATCTGCTGATCCTTAAACCGGACAGGAATGAAAGTTATTTTCGACACAACGTTACCATACTGCTCCAAAGCAGTCTTAATCTGCTCGTGTCGGATAAAAGGCGGAATGTTAGACACAATCACTTTCACCGAAGGTGCATCCAACGGTGAAACAAACACGAAGATATCCGGCTCGACAGTCAAACCGTTTTCGACGAGCTGCGTCACCATTTCCTCTTTCGAGACGAAGATGACGACGCGCTGATTCATCCTCGAAGCAGCAATTACATTGTGCGTGCCGATACATTTACCGACACACAACACGATCTGCTCCACCGTCACCTCGGAAGGTGGTGTGCACGACAAACCATTTTTCCGACTCAACTTTTCCAAACCGGAAAAATCCTCGATGTTCGCCATGGCCACGGGCGTGGGGAAACACTCGACACCGTGAAGCAAACAAGCAACGCGGGATCGAGTGCGCTCTCTCACTCTCAAACTCGCAAGAAATGAAACGTATAGATAAAAGAGTAAAGAACAGAGCGGGAGAAAGGGAGGAAAGGCGGCGCTACCACACGGCGTGCACCACGAGAAACGCCGCGCAGCAACGTTCTCTGATTACACACGTGCGGCCGCACCTGTGAGAGAGCGAGAGAGAGACTTTGACTTTTGAAGCTCTTTTATTATAAAGGTAAGAAACCCATACAAGTCATGCAAATAATAAAGTCACCACAATTCAAAACATGTGCAGCCAAACAACAACAATAAAAACACCAAACACTAAAATAAAAAACTTAACAAACCATGATCAAGTTTACAAAACCCACCCTTTGCACACCATTTTTCCACAAAGGTTTGTAAATCATCTTTCATTTGGAAAAAAGAAAATTCCATGCGTAACCTTGCCATGACTAGAGCCTTAAACACAATTACCACATCACATAAAATATCAGCATTTGCCAGGAGCTTTGCTTTTCTTGTTTTGTAGATTGCTAATTTTCCAATAGAAATTAAGAAATTAGCAAGAGCAGTCTCAGAGCGTTTTTTATAACTAAGTGGTGTTCCAAAGATAAAAACACGTGTAGAAAAAGAAAAGTTCATACGATTAAAAAAAGTTGATAAAAAACCAAAGAAGGGAAAGAGTCTTGCACAATCTACGTAAGCATGGAAAAGGTCTTCAGAAATCATACAAAAGGGGCATTCCACTGAATTATCCTCATTAAAACGATGTAATAAAACATTGGAGGGCAACACCATATGGGCGAGTCTCCAAGCAATATCACCAGTCCTTTTAACAATCGGTGAAACATACATTGCAGACCATTGCGGATGGGAGGGAGACCCAGAAGGCAGTTTCTCTTTCCATCGAGCCCCAAAAGAAAGAGGCTGTAACGAGGGAAACCGAACTGAGATACACAAACGATACAGTCTCTTTTTATCCTTGCTGGAAAGTGGCGATGAGGATAGCAAGATAGATGTTGTGGTGCTATCAGCTGGCAGGCTAGAGCTAGCACAGATCTGTGGTGGTGTACGGTGGTCACCATTGTTGGCGGTTGAGCTCAGGCCCAGGTGCCTAAAAACACACAGGATTTCCTGTAGGACCTTGGCTACGCTCCTCAAAGATCTGATGCCAGTTCTTACTTGAAGATGTCCTGCGGAGAACCAACTGTTCCTGTTACAGTCACGAAGGTCCCGAGTCGTTTTCACGCCAGCACTCACAAAACGTTGCACAAAGGCACGTGAGCGAGGAATAGCAGGAAAGAGGGCATTGTAGAAAAGGGGTTCCCGGAGGAACCTTTCACTGTTGTATGTCTCCATTTGGCGAGTTATTGAAATGGACCGCCAGACGTTCAAGACATCTTGGTAAAAGTCAGGGAGCAGCGAAGCATCGACATGTTGCAGCTCCATGAAGAAGAGTTCACAATTGTACCCAAGCATGCCGGCTTGTTTTAGTATACAGTTTGCAGTCGATTTCCAGGGCAAGGCCTCCAGAAATATAAAACGACGAGCTGTGGAGACTCGGAAGGCCATCACCCGACAAAGAATGTCCACAAGCCCATGACCACCTTCTGCCAGTGGGAGGCAAATAGTCTCTGGCTTTAGCCAGTGTTTGCCATCCCAAAAGAAGTCAAGTAAACATTTTTGGATTGACGACACCAACGTTGCAGGTGGCTGCAAGGCAATCATTTTATGCCATAAGAGAGGGGCCACCAGGTTGTTAATGACCAGTGCACGACCTCGGAAAGACAAGGTCGACAAAATTCCTCTCCATCTGTTTAATTTGTTGCTGATTTTGTGGAGCAAACCATCCCAATTCCTTTTGACAAAGCCTGGGGTTCCAAGGTAAACACCGAGGTATTTCACACCTTCTTTTTCCCATGTCAAATTCATAGGGAGAATTGGAAGGGCAGAAGGTGGTGTACCGCCGACCCAAACTGCTTTGCATTTCGACCAATTAATTTGCGTTGTACATGCTTGAGAGTAAACCCGTAGGCACTCAAATAGCAGAGCAATGTCATTACTGCTGCGAACAGCAACACATACATCATCAGCATAGGCCGAAATGATAACGGGATTTTCTGAGGGAGTCACTGAAAATCCCATAAGAGAAGATCGTAAACGAATCAAAAGGGGCTCAATGCAAAGAGAGTACAATATTCCAGATAAGGGACAGCCTTGCCGAATTCCCCTCCCAATCCGCAAAGGTGAACAGAGACCATCATTGATTTTGATCAAGCTAAAAATGTGATTATACAATAAGGATACATATGAAATAAAGGATGCCCCAAAACCAAATTGCTTTAAAATGTGAAACAAATACTCATGATTAACAGAGTCATAAGCCTTTTCTTGGTCAATAAAAAAGAGACCGGTATGTTGTTGTTGAAATGCACACACATCCCACAGGTCTCGTACCAAAAAAATGTTATCGTGCATAGATCTGTGCATAACACAGTACGATTGATCCTGATGTATAACTGTGCTTAGAACAGTCTTTACACGGTTAGCTAGCGTTTTGGCAAAAATCTTGTAATCTGTGCAGAGAAGAGAGATTGGACGCCAGTTCTGTATCAATTGCAGGTCGTTTTTCTTAGGGATAAGGCAAACAACTGCACGCCGACAACTAAGGGGTAACAATCCCTCACGCAGACTGTATAAAAACACTGAGTGCAAAGCAGGACCAAGCATGTCCCAAAAGGTTTTATAAAATTCAGCTGGTAGCCCATCAAAACCAGGAGCCTTATGATCAGCAAGGCCATCGAGCGCAGTTTTAAGTTCACCGAGAGTAATGTTCTCATCCAAGACATGCCGTTGATGCTCATCTATCTGCGGTAAATTGGTCGTAATATTCTGCATTGCAGGCACATCATTGGGCTTAAAGGAAAACACATTCTCAAAATAAGACCGAACAAAGTGAACAATCTCCGTATTATCACTAAGAATATGCCCATCACTAGCCCGAAGACTAAGCATTTGCTGGCTCGCCTTCGTCGTCTTCTCAAACTTAAAGAAATCTTTACAACATTTGTCTGACGACAGTAAACTATTAACTCTCAGCCTGACTAAGGCACCAATACCATTTTCTTGAATTAATTCCTTAAGCAGAGTTTGTTTTTCAAAGAGGAGTTGACACCGTCTTTCATCACTGAGGACCTCAGCACCTTCCTGCAATCGTAGAATTTCTTGTTTCAAGGCATCAATACATAATTGTTTACTTTGAGAGCAATTGGTTTTGTATTGCTGACAGAAAACACGGATCTGCGCTTTAGCATAGTCCCACCACTGACAGAGATTTAGGAAACGATGTTGGAAATCCACAACCTTGTCCCAAAAAACCACAAAGGATGATTTAAAGAAAGGATCGCTCAGAAGTGAGGTGTTAAGAGACCAATACAGAGTGCGGCGTTTGAAGCGAGGAAAGGAAAAGCACAGTTTTACCAAAGAATGATCAGAGAAGCCTGAAGGGACAATAGCCGTATATGTCACAAGGTTGACAGTAGAGTTAGGAATATAAAATTTATCAAGACGAGCAAGTGAAAGATGATTTAGTAAAACCCGACACCAGCTAAATTGCTGCAGGTTTGGGTGTTGTTGCCGCCATACATCGTTGAGGTCATGCCGCGAAGTTATACTGGAAAGAGGCCTACTTGAAGCTGGATGTGGCTCTGCACTGTTCCTATCTAAAGTTGGGTTTAAAGTACAGTTAAAATCACCCCCTAAGCACAACAACGTATCAGAAGAGAGGTGTCTCAGGAAATTAAAGGACTGATTAAAAAAGTTCCTCTATCTGTGCTATCACTTGGAGCATAGACGTTAACAAACATAAATCGTTGCTGATTGTATTCAAGCTCTACAGAGGCTAGATAGCCTGGTACGATTTCCTTAAAGATGGGGGGGGGGAGACAGACAAACGTGAACTGACAAAAAAGCAATACCCGCACTCACAGAATCTGTATTACTAAAAAACCAAGTGCCAATCAGCTGTTGCTGCCAATCAGCCATGCAGTCTGCAGTGGCACGGGTTTCTTGCAATAAAAGTACATCAATCTTTTCCCTCCTGGCTAATTGCACAGTTTGGGACCGACGCAGCTGACTGCGCCCACCATTAATGTTCAAGCTTGCTATGTTCATAGAAACATAGGCAGCAACACAGCCATTACAGGTTTAATTCTTTCCTTGCTGTGACAAGGTACCTCTTCAGTCTTTTCAGTGATTGATCAGAAATATTAAGGGCCGCAGATTGTTGTACAACTTCCTGAGCCCCACTAATGAAGGCGTGAGTATCAACGAAGAAATCGCAGATTTTCACGCGCTTTTTACGGTAAGTTTTTTGTAGGAAATCCACGATTTCAGCAGGAGGGACGGAGCCTCCAGAGACATGCTCCGATGAGAAGTCGGCCTCACCATCACTCAGTGAGGCAACGGAAGAACGGAAGAACGGAAAGGAAGAACGGAAGAAGAGAGAGAGAGAGAGAGAGAGAGAGAGACTTTTGAAGCTCTTTTATTATAAAGGTAAGAAACCCATACAAGTCATGCAAATAATAAAGTCACCACAATTCAAAACATGTGCAGCCAAACAACAACAATAAAAACACCAAACACTAAAATAAAAAACTTAACAAACCATGATCAAGTTTACAAAACCCACCCTTTGCACACCATTTTTCCACAAAGGTTTGTAAATCATCTTTCATTTGGAAAAAAGAAAATTCCATGCGTAACCTTGCCATGACTAGAGCCTTAAACACAATTACCACATCACATAAAATATCGACATTTGCCAGGAGCTTTGCTTTTCTTGTTTTGTAGATTGCTAATTTTCCAATAGAAATTAAGAAATTAGCAAGAGCAGTCTCAGAGCGTTTTTTATAACTAAGTGGTGTTCCAAAGATAAAAACACGTGTAGAAAAAGAAAAGTTCATACGATTAAAAAAAGTTGATAAAAAACCAAAGAAGGGAAAGAGTCTTGCACAATCTACGTAAGCATGGAAAAGGTCTTCAGAAATCATACAAAAGGGGCATTCCACTGAATTATCCTCATTAAAACGATGTAATAAAACATTGGAGGGCAACACCATATGGGCGAGTCTCCAAGCAATATCACCAGTCCTTTTAACAATCGGTGAAACATACATTGCAGACCATTGCGGATGGGAGGGAGACCCAGAAGGCAGTTTCTCTTTCCATCGAGCCCCAAAAGAAAGAGGCTGTAACGAGGGAACTGAGATACACAAACGATACAGTCTCTTTTTATCCTTGCTGGAAAGTGGCGATGAGGATAGCAAGATAGATGTTGTGGTGCTATCAGCTGGCAGGCTAGAGCTAGCACAGATCTGTGGTGGTGTACGGTGGTCACCATTGTTGGCGGTTGAGCTCAGGCCCAGGTGCCTAAAAACACACAGGATTTCCTGTAGGACCTTGGCTACGCTCCTCAAAGATCTGATGCCAGTTCTTACTTGAAGATGTCCTGCGGAGAACCAACTGTTCCTGTTACAGTCATGAAGGTCCCGAGTCGTTTTCACGCCAGCACTCACAAAACGTTGCACAAAGGCACGTGAGCGAGGAATAGCAGGAAAGAGGGCATTGTAGAAAAGGGGTTCCCGGAGGAACCTTTCACTGTTGTATGTCTCCATTTGGCGAGTTATTGAAATGGACCGCCAGACGTTCAAGACATCTTGGTAAAAGTCAGGGAGCAGCGAAGCATCGACATGTTGCAGCTCCATGAAGAAGAGTTCACAATTGTACCCAAGCATGCCGGCTTGTTTTAGTATACAGTTTGCAGTCGATTTCCAGGGCAAGGCCTCCAGAAATATAAAACGACGAGCTGTGGAGACTCGGAAGGCCATCACCCGACAAAGAATGTCCACAAGCCCATGACCACCTTCTGCCAGTGGGAGGCAAATAGTCTCTGGCTTTAGCCAGTGTTTGCCATCCCAAAAGAAG